>NC_136002.1:17188581-17478581 GCF_048128805.1 Centroberyx gerrardi | reverse complement strand
ATCTGTTTCTCTTCCAAAACACTTGGTGCATACAGTGTATGTCTGTCCCTGTATTGATGAAGTATCTGGCAGGATTCTGGTTATACTCATGAAGGATACAGTTCAATTTTCTACCATCTGAATCTGAAAATAATCTTTTGCATCCAGTTTTGTTTCTTGTTTGTTTGTTTGGGTTTTTTGTATTTTTGGCGAAGCATTTGCTCAAACCTGCATATTTTTCAAAAAGTAGGCAGCGAAAGATAAGAACATGTACTGTTACTTTCATCATGTTGACTCCAGGTTGCCAGACAGATGCTGTGTAATAGAGCAGCCACATCCTGCAGAGTGGTGTGCACAGCATTTAGTGAGGATATCCTCCTGAGGTTTGTCAAAAACCTGAAGGGGGGACGGTGTTACTGTAAATATGCAAAGGTTGTTCAGCAACAGTCTTTAGTTCATATCAACAAACACTTCACCACCCACTAAGTAGACTGTCCTGTTCAACCTCTTGAAATTAGACAATTCACACTAGGTGAGCAGAGTAACTCACTCTGAGTTTCTCTATCTGACATTACTGGGGGAGAATCTCTGTGGATCACTTATATCAAAGTATAATTTTCTAACTTAAATTACAATTTTTATTTTATATTTCCATTGCCCCTTTGTATCAAATTGAGCTGCTTGGGATGCAAGACATTTCTGAATGAATGTGAAATAGGCTATATGGCATTCAAGTACTATCTCATCTTTATACTCGAGTGAATTTCATACACAAAGCCCATAGGTACACATCCAAAAACGCACAGGTTACCTTTAACACGTTTCTAGTGATCTTCCCAAAAGAGTTTGGGATGATCAGAAGAACGGGACTGGTGGAATGACTGGAGGTCCTGCGTCGTTTTTGGTAGGACGGCACTGCCCAGTCCAAGGCCACCAGCCCGTCATCGCTCAGCTGCAGGTTGTCCCGCACAAACTGGACCGGGCTGTCGTAGGGCCAGCACGCCTCATACACGCTCTGGAGCAAGCCGCTGGCCCGCCACGTCCACCCGACGCACGGCGAGTAATTACTGAAAGTCCTGCAATGTTTGAGCAGGTAGTTGGCGAGCGCGGACGGCTTGCATATTAGTGCCACAGTGGGCGCTTTCTCACCGGTCCCGGCGTCGGAAGAGGCCGTCTGGGCACCGTCGGTCCCCCCTCGCTCTGAGACCCACCTCTCGGCTGTCCTCTCCTTCGCTGGCTGCCGTGAGATCCCCAGTCCCTGGAGCAGTGCATCCGGTTGGCTCTCGGTGCCAAAATATTTGGAGCCTGGCCAAATTAAGACCACCAGGATCACAATGCAGACAGCTACGAGCCATTCCAGCATTGGCACGGTCGGAGGGAGCGAAATGAATACAACACGGACGCTTTCCACACTTAATGAATATTTCGGATCTGAAGTTATAAGATCACATTACAAATAGTCCACGGAAACACATTTTATATGCCCAGTCTTTTTCCCTGAGTAACACTATGCGCTCCGCTCGTCGGGGAAGTTTGGTGACTGGGAGCCGACAGCTTATCCTCTGGTGCCAAGGCGCACCGGTCCGTCGTCTTAGTAAGCGTGTAGTCTTAATTACGCAAGGTTTCTATCATCCCAACTCAGTCCAAATCAGAGTTCATGTTTCCATCTCTGTAGGCACCTTTGGGTCCACGGGGAGACTCCGTATTTCGTGCATCAACGCCAGCTGGTACAGTAAACGATCCGGTCCAGGGCTGCGCTCTCGGTGCTTCAACCCAACAGCTGGGAGCGCAAGAAATGTCTGAATGCAACGCACGGTTAATACTGGAGACGCCTCCCATCGCGTCCAGCCCCCCTTCAGAGTGAGCAGGTATCCTCTGCATGTGATAATCTCTGCTGTCATTAGCCTATCTACTCTCAGATCCTGCGGAATCGCGTCCAGGACAGGGAGTCAAGTTTTATTGTGGGGTTATTTTTTTGGCAATCATTGTGCAATTCCTTACAGTTATAGTGGCAGGAGTCTCTCTCTCTCTCTCTCTCTCTCTCTCTCTCTCTCTCCTCTCTCTCTCTCTCTCTCTCTCTCTCTCAAACACACACACACACACACACACACACACACACACACACACGCACGCACGCACGCACGCAAAAAGGAATTATCCCATCCATATCCACCCTATCCATCCTATCCACCATTCCATATAGTGACCAGTGGGAAGAGAGAGTACAGTATATGTATTCTATTTCGCAGGTGTGGTTTATATTACTGTAACTTAAGTTTATCACTAATTGTCTCAATTTTTTTAGATGTAAGGTCAAAGAATGATTAAAAGTCTGTCTGGAGGATACAGAGCAAATAGATTATTGAAAGGAGGGGAAGGAGGGGAAAGGACATTTGAACACTGGGCTAAAACAATCATGTTTTCCCCAGCTTTAAAATACATTAAGCTTAACCTACTAAGGCACAACCACTGGCCACAAATTGGCCACTCATAGATTGGTCAGGAAAAACACATTTCATTATTCACAGAACTATTGGATAATTAATTGATACCTTGATTGGTCACAAACAGCTCTTAGCGCTGCTACTTAAGGCTGATAAATTTCATGGAAGTACCTTTGCCATCTGTTTTTGAGGAAGATGTTGTTGTTGTTCTGGACACATATTTAACTGATGGCAGCATAACAAAGAGCTGCAGCCTGCCAAGCATAAATTGATGGCGGGGTGGACCAGTTGTGTGAGTAAGTCAGGGAAAACAAACCCAAATGGAAAGTGACAAGACAGTAGAACATTGTGCATTTGTCCCTATTCACAACCTCACACTATTCTTATGGGTTAGCCAATGGAAAATGAAATCAAACGGCGAAATGGCAGATGCCAAGGCAATGAGCAGGAGATTAAGATGAATGTTCGGGCTAGAAGGATCTCCCTATCACCTCAGAGAGCTTGAATGCCGGAGCAGAACAGATTGCAGCTGGTGCACTGCATGGAGAGTTGACTGGAGAGAGAGTAATTTGTCTTTATTTACTCAGTATTCAGTTCCTTAACAAACCCTGATTGTGAGACACTTCCCATTTGCGCATGATAACTATCTCAGTTGTTGCTGCCCTAGAGATACTGTAGATGATATACTCTCGCTGTAGAAGCTCTCTTACAAGCTGTGTGGTTTTCTGTGCTGTCCGCTGGAGCGGGTTGGTCATTAACTTTCATAAGACGCCTCTACACCTCATTCCTGGGAATTTTATTTGCATCACCATTTTTAAATGATAATTCCTGTTGTTGTTATGTGATTCTAAGATGTTTTTATGGCCTGGGAGTAGTCTAAGAACCAGGTGGAGTTGGATGTGGTTGTCTAGTAATTGGCATATAAACATGATCAAATTTCTGCCTATATAATAATGCTAAATGAATGGGAGTCACAAAGGGGACCACAACCTGTAAATATTTGGCAAAATCATCTGGAGTTAACATACAATAAAGTATTGTAAGCTGGTTTAAAATGATTTTTTTTAAAAATGTGATTTGCTGGCAATTAACAGAGAACCAAATAATGGCCTCCAATTTCATTTGGTTCTTAGGCTATTCTCAGTGCAAAGACCTATCTGAAAATCTCATGGAAGAACAGTGAACACATTTTCCTCTAAAAGCAGTGTGAATGAGTGTGTTATAGTTGGTTAATCCCCGCTACTCTGGGACTGTCCCTCATCAAGAGCTGAATAAGGTTGGTGGGTAGTGTGGCTGTCTATCATGTTGATAAGCACATGGTTGTGGGTTTGGAACTGGGAGGCGGCTTACTCCCAGAGCAAAATATAGTCCTTGATAGCATGAATGACACCTGTCGTGTTTGTGTGTGTGTGTGTGTGTGTGTGTGTGTGTGTGTGTGAATGTAAATGTAAATGCAAATGCCAGGTTGGCATTTACATACTTATACTTTGGCACATGACAAAAGTTTAGTTCAACCATATTGATTTCAGTTTAACATCCTGGCCCACTGACCTAATTCAGACCTAATGTATTACCTGTTTGATCAATACATGACAAAACGTTTCTATTTCATTTCTATTTTGCATAGAGCTTTAAACTAAGCCAAGATAAGAGCCTTTTTGCAAACTTCTGCATTTCCCATTGCAATAAAAACCTGTAAAGAACAGTACAGTAAAAGGAAGCATGCAGGCCAAAATACAACTGAAATAATCCAGATGCGGCCTGTCTGCAAACACAGTCAACGATTCCAAAAAGGTCACAAAGGATGAAGGAAACATTAGGGCTACAATAATACATTTTGTATTGATGAGAAGAGATGAGAAAAAAGACCAATAAATCAGCATGAAGGTTGGGGGCAGAAAGCAGAAGCGAGCAGACGAGATAAGGAGCGATCTGACATAAGGCTGGTTGGACTTTATATCTCCGGACAACTCTAACGCACCTGTCACACTCATCTCCAGAGATGTGAAAGCCCTCTGGAAATTGTCACAAAGGTTGTCTAAAAACAAACACCCACCCGCTGCTGTTGTGTGTTTAAAGACCCTGACCCTCATCTTTAAATCTATTGACAGGTAGAAAGGCACACACACAGTTTGTTAGTAGGAGAAATACATGAGTGGAGGTGATGGAGGCAAAATGGAGAATGGTGTTTATGATGGTCATTCACACGCACAAACACACACATACGCACGCACGCAATTTAAACCTGCAATAAGCGATATCAGACTTTATAACCAATCCTGAAACTGTGTGCTATGTGGAGATTTCATTGAGACAGAATTATATAAATCAATATCCACACTGCAGCCTGCTATTTTCACCTCTTTTCTAAAGCTTGTTGTCAAATTTGGCTCGGGATCCAAGCTCCCCATTCAGTAGCTTTCCATTTTTTTAAACTAGCTTGGCACCTCCCTCGCTCTTTAAAAGCGGCACTCACCCCCTCCCATTCATGAAAATATTCTCATAATGGCGGAATTGATGAAGAGAGCGAGTAAACTTATAGTAAACTTGCAAAGCAAGGCTGGTAACGGGCGTCATTTCTACACACGCACGGTGAGTTTAGCTGTTAGCCTTTATGCACGGTGCTTTGTAATGTTTGTCCTTGGTAGGCCTCCGTAGCGCAGTGGCTTTGCTGTGTGTTATTTACAAATGTGTTGCGGATTCCGTCGCCATCTAGTGGTCACAAAATTTCGCTTATTGCAGTTTCAATATTGTTAGGACCTGTAACATCAAGTTACAGAAAAGGATAGACCTACTTCTCACTTGAATTTAATATTGGGAAGCACCAGTATTTGTATAGGAAGCATTCAGTCAAGCGTTCTGTCTTAATGATGATTAATCCATATTCAAGCAAACAAATTTAGCGGTAGATCTAGGGTCTAAGGTTTCTGGAGGGCTTTGCAAAGCCGTCTTCAATATTCTGTCAGCATTTGGTCTCATGAGAACTAGATGTGTGCCAAAACAAAGGCCCTTTTCCCGTTAAGTGAAGGAAGAAACAAATAGTCTATAACACACATACCCTTCAAGAGTAGAGGAGGCTCATTTTATTCAAGCAGATGCATAAATGAATTTATAAGTTCTCCCTCAGGGCCTGGAAGATTGGAAGAGTCGACCCCAGCTTGCCCAATCATTGACCCTAACAATGATGTGGATGACACATGCACACATGTACACACCTCAGACACACACACACACACACACACACACACACACACACACCTAATCCACTATCAAACACTGTGCTGGGACGTGCTAAATCTGGAGTATTTCCCCAGGAGTGCCGACAAAGCACTTGGCTAAAATGAAGCCCCAGCTGCTGCAGACAGGCTGAAGAATAGAGATTAGACTACATCCTAATGTATGTTTATGTTATGTTTTGTTTGTTTATTTCAAACATGTAACAACAAAAAATAAATAAGTAACAAAATAAGAAAATCCATTAAATAAGCAAAAAAAGGAAACAACAGCAACATAAACAAAACATACAGTAAATTCTTGACAAACAAAAAGTTGTCAATATTACATGTTTGAAAATGTTTCATGAATGAAATCTCTCCTGGCTGTGGTTCTGCTGAACTTTACACTTCCTGTGGCACAGTATGTGTGTTCAATATGACGAAGCGAGTTGAACAATGTAGAAATGTTTTGGTATTGTACTGTGGAAGAATAAATTATAGTACGGAATTACTTACTGATACTTACTGATATAGCTAGCCATGGCAATCAAATTATAATGTTAACATCACACAATACTCAAGTAGACATTATTCTCTAGGATCACAATAGCTTTTATCATGGCTGGCCATGGATACAGGATACAGGATTATTTGTGTCACAATGAGACAAAAGGCTGTATAGAATTAACTAAAAACGCACCGTTACCAACGAACAAGGGGGACAAAAAAAAAGGAGTGAAAGCAAGGATGACACTGAAGCCAAGGAGAGGAACAGAGAAAGCATTCAGTCCAGCCCCATGACTCATGGTTTATGTGTATAGATCCAATTTGTGGGTCCCATGTTAACCAAATATCCCTCCTCCACATTTTAAATCTCATTGCTATTGCCTCCTTGATGGAAATGCAAACCAGCTGCAGCCATTTGGGAGGATTGTCAGTAGATTTAAAACTAATCTTGAGAATCCCAAGTCTGGATCTACAATATGTGCGCTGAAACCCAAGACCCGGTACGAGTGGAGACTGTACTGCTCCTCTCAGTCTGTCCCCGGCCCGCCTTCCCTCCACCCCCCTCCTCTCCAGCCTCCACCCGTCATCTCCCGTCACCATGGCACAACCACAACCCTTAACATCAAAACAAACAGTCACCGTGCCACGACTTCACACAACCTACTGCAGTCCCGGGCAACTGGCACACAATCTCAGCTCAGATGTGGTTTCGGTTTTCTCATGACTCATGTTTGATTGTGTTACGGGTAAACGTATTCTAAATATGTACTCCGAACCAACCTCCCACCAAGGAAACTACAAAAGGAGAATAGGCTTTTTCCGACCAAGTCACCTCATCTCTCACCCGACGTTGGTGGTAAGATATACAATAATTACAACCATGTGCAGGAGCCATGTTTAAGTTGGCAGCAGCTTTTTCAAAGCATCAACGTCCCTTCGTGTGGTGTTACGGCACGTGTCCTTCCACTGAACCCTGTCTATGACGTAGATCTGGTGTTGATTGAGTGATATTCATAATCAAACAGATGTGTCCACTTGTGCGGGTGTGTATTTGATGGACCTCAGTCTCTGAGGAATGAGGGATAAAGGGGAGAAAACAGAAACAACTCCAAAAGACTCTCTTCGTTTTGACGAAGTTGCTTTAATAACATCAATAAATCACATGTGCATTTGGAACCAAGGCCAGCATAAATATTGTCCTCCACAACTGTCACAAACACAAATATATCAAGTTAACGGCAGAAGCATTCTAAAGTGTCAGAAGGAGCCCATCCAGTGTTGTTGAAAGTCTAGCACAGGCCACAGTGTTGCGTCACCACCCTCTTGCACCGTGGTGTGACCTGTCAGTACATGTCACCACATCCTCAGCAGCTCACTTCCTGTCCCATTTAAACTTCCTGTGATGGGGGCTAGCATGAAAACTTTACATTTCAGCTGAGGTATTAACGCTGGTATTGAAACTCTTTTATTATAGTGCTCAGTGAAGGGAAAGGAATATTAGCTGAGCTAGATCATCATCACACAAAGATTAAGCTGTCAGCCAGATATTGTAAAATATTTGATTTGTGAATTTCTTTGTAAACACAAGAGCCAGAATGAACAGAACAGTGAACTTAACTTTTGATGATTTACAATTGTGTTTTTGGCCACAAATGTGTTCTTTATTAGCCAGATTTTTGGTGACCACTATTTTAAAGTGTAATGTTGTGACTTTGCAAGCTCACAGAATTGACTGTGTATAATGCTGTTTTGTGACCTTTCTTTTCACTGTGGGGATACCACATGTTAATATCTTTACTCCATATACTTTGGCCTTCCAGCAATATTTTTACACCCTGCAGCTTCTGTGGTGGTATTATTTGATATACAACACTATCCGAAATATTGTCAGTGCAAGAGCAGGAGAAGCAAACTCAGTCAACTGCAGTATGACAAACCCCTGAGCCCTGTTCTAATTTTAAAGCCAGCCAGCAGGGTAGCTAATCTGAGAGCTTGATATTCCTTCTGTAAGAGTGGGACAACAAGTTAAAGGAGGGGAGTGAGGGAGGAGGTGGATGAGGTTGGGAAACAAAGAGACAGGGTGGCAGAAAGTCAAAGAGAGAGATGGAAGTAAGGGAGGGGGAATAGATGAACAGGATAGAAAGGATAAATAAAGAAAACCAGAAAGAGGAAAAGGAGACACAAAGAGGCAATACAAGAGCAGTGAGAAAGTGATATAAATGTACAATAAACAACATGAGAGAATGATGAAGGGATAAAAATGAATGGGACGGAGGAAGAGAGAATTATGCAGATATTCCCTGACCGCTCTCTCTCTCCCTCTTGACCTTCTCAATAGAGATGAATGAGTTGCCTCTTGGAAAATAGATTAGATGGAGATTAGCAAGTCTTGCCTGTCAGATCACAGTCTCTTCTATTCCCACAGTCTATTCTTCTCATGGGAACCACCAAGAGTGTATGCCGGGCCACATACACACTCATCACTGACAGTGTATGGCAATGTTATGAACAAATTACACATCAAATGTGCAAGCTGATGCAAGATGCTATCTATTATGAATATCTTCTAATGGCTTACTGAGTTGAAAACTTCACTTACACTTCCTAAAATGTAGTGGAGTGCTTTGATATCATGGCAAAATAAACTGAAGTAAACACTCCCAATCACACAAACATGAGCAAAATACTTTGAAGCAAATATGCTATAAGCCATTGAAATGCTGTTTTCGCAACATGTCTGTATCGCTAAAATCTCATTTCAGTCTTTCAAGTTTTTTAGACATTATCTTATTTTCCGGGTTGAGATTATGGGCAAAAACGCAATGCAATTTTTAGTTGACTTATCAGTCATTGGGGTCTTGAGTGACAAAGACTTTTGCAGTTCATTAGTCAACATTAATGATTTTCTTTCATGTTGTATTAAACTTGATTAGCTGACAAAATCCTATGACTATTCCTCAACTAAGGGATTCTTAAATTGGAAACAGCTCTTCAAAATTTATATAGGCCATTGGTTGCTTTACTTCATGTTTCTGGCTCAAACTTTCTGGTTGTAATCTCTGTATTGTGAAGATTTGCGTATGTGACAATCAGCGAAATAAGAGAACAAATCGCATCACATTTTAGTACCTACGCCCATGATGCTGTCACCCACTGGATTTCACTGCAGAGGATCCATCTCTTCCTTTAACAGTATTTCCAGTGTAGGGTTAGGAACGGGCAACTGTGCCAGCTTAGGTTTCCATGGTAACCAGAGGCATGGCATAGGTGCCTGCATGTGTTTTCACATCAACCTCGGGTACCAGCTGTACATAACGCTAAACGGAAAATATGTTTGAACACCCGCAATAGAGGAGAGCTGTCAGTCAAGCGGATGATTTGAAATCCTTGTTGGGACGTGACGTAGAGAGGCAGCCAGCTGATTGCTCAGGCTTAGACTGCGACAGCAAATGTCAACAGATACTTGATCTATCAAGTGTGCATTGAATAAATGAAAATGGAAATAAATTGATGCTAGTGTCGCAAGTCTTCATTGAATAAATTAAAATGGAAATAAATTGATGCCAGTGTCGGATTCTAAGAATTTCCACTGTTGGTTTGAATTGTTTCCAAGTCTTTCAAACAACAAGCTAATTTTGCGTGCAACTGTATATGAAATTTGAGATGTCATGTCATGAAACTCCTCAATGTTGCTATATTATACCACTGTTATTGTAATTCACTATCACAGTTATTATAGAATAGAATAGAATAGAATAGAATGCTTGCAGTGCTCAAACCACTACTACTGAATGAGGACAAGGTGTCAGTAAGTCTTTGTTGCCTTGACAGGAACCTGCTGTAGCAGTTGTCTCAGCTCCCCTCGTGGAGACCCTTTATGTGAGGAGAGCGTCATCAGCTAATAGGGCTGGGTATCGTTTAAAAAATTATGATACCAATACCAATACCAGTACCCTTAAAGTGATACCGATACCAATAGAGTACTTCATTCGATACCTTTTTTTTTTTACGTTTTGGTGGCATCTTGGCACGCTGAACTGCCAACTCCGTCACATACACCGCGCTCGACTTCACCACCACAGACTGTATGGGTTGTAGCTGCTGCGGTAGTGGGCCAATCACACGTCGCATTAAATCGAAGAACGCTTGCGGTGATTGGCTGCGAGCAAAACCATACAAATAGTCATTTTTTTCTAGATCTGTGTACAAAAAGTATTGAATGCAGGTGTCGTTTGACTGGAGAAGTTTCGATACAACTTGGTACTGGGTTATTTCGGTCGATACCTTAAAGGTATCGAGTACCGATACCCAGCCCTATCAGCTAATGATGCCTCATGGTCCCAAAGGGCAAAATAAATAATGTGCCCAGAGGATTATTGAGCCAGTGGAACAGAAGCAGAAACCCATCAAAAGTGCAAAGTTACTGTTGTGCCTTTTGTAGCACCACAAGTATCTGTTGTATTAGAACAAAGAAGAAAAACAGAGAGTGCTGCAAAAATGGTACACAGTGTCAAAAAATATATCTGAAAAACATATCTGTTGTATTAGTTTGATATAATTACTTCCAATATAGGTGCAGCACAGATCTTCCATAACAGCAATTTTCCATTTCATAATGTTAACCTTTACAAAGCAAATTACCCTTCAATGTCAAGATCAAAGTTGATCTTTGCCCTACATGCTATGGGTGACATTTGCATTAATAGACATAGGGAGCATGACAGTCGTCAAATCTCCCACAGCTTTTGTCCGTGCAGCATACAATACACAAGATGAAAGCCAACCCCATATGTTTAGATGCTGGAGCTCATCCAATTACTGCTGAGGCTCCGTGGTAAATCCAAGCCGCTTTGTTTATCTTCCTCATGGTTGGTCATTCTCTTTGAGAAACATAACTAAGCGGGTTCCCTTTGAGGGTGCAATGTTCTGTTTACATCACTGTGTGTGTGTGTGTGTGTGTGTGCCAAAGTGCATGAGTGTATGCCCTTTGTGCCAGCACTGGATGTACAGCAAACAGAACATGACCCTTCAGCCCCAATGTGTTGATTGAAGAGGCCTGACAGTTTAGAAGGGCATGTGGGATCTACTACCTAGTTTGAGGTTGCTTGAATAAGCTGATAGATTCTGCAGACATCGTTAGGAATCACAGCAAGTAAGGGATGTGGGAGAGAATATGTTGCGGAAACCCAACAGACGGACTAGTCCAAGTTTAAAATTTCAATATTGCGTACTACTGCTACTGCTTGGAAGAACACACTTGCGAAGACATACTAAACAATGCTGTTGCTGGTGATGTGTGTTTTGTTTATCTCCTTGTCAAGATATCACTGTACAACTGCCCTTCCTCTAAGAGTTAGCTCTGTGGAACTGAGGCTTTATGGGTCGGGGTCGCCATGGGAGATAGAAGGTTCCACAACTGGCAAGGCCCTCACCTTCAGATTCATACACTGTCTGGAGCCTGGAGTTAGGGATCTTGTGCATGTACACTCATACACACACACAATGTACAACTAGGCACACACACACACACACACACACACACACACACATTCCCTCAGGTACTATAATAAACAGCACTGGAAAAACAACTGCTTCATATTACAAGGTTGAGCATATTCTGCAGTGAACCCATAAACCTTATTTGTTGAATCCATTGCTATACGCAAACATGGTTTTTTTTAACGTAGTACATTCAGAACTGTTTGAATTATCTACCCCACGGCATTGGTTTCTTTGTGAGCACAGATGTTTTCATCACGTATTGCATTCTCTCTCAAACCCCCCCCCCCCCCCCCCCCCCACACACACACACACACACCTATCATGGAGTGCCTACATTCTTCAATTCAGTCAATTAAAGAGCCTTCACCTTGCGGCTTCCGTAGTGAGATGTATGAACCCATGGGTTCCTCTAAGGATCTATCTCTCTGTCAGGAAGGGGGAGCTTCACTAGAGGTGGCGGTCATTCTTCCTTTGACCCCAGAGGGGCAGGAGGTGGAAGGGGGGGATCCCAGCCTATAATGATTTTTTGCAGTGCCTGAACCAGTATCTTAACAAGCAGGGCAGAGCCAGATGACTATCCTCTCCCTGACTATCTCTCCCACACTGACATACTGTTTACTGTACTTTTATTCCATAACTGGGGGATGCCAAAACAAAATCCAACCTTCAGCCTCACTCAAGCATAGGGGAGTTTCCACCTGAATTCTCTCAACTTTAGACTTTACTCTCTTGAGTAGAATCCATGCTGTTCTGCTCTATACTAAGTTTTGGAAAGAGTGGAAAGTAAGTAAATACATATGATATTTTCAGAATCATTAAAACTACTGCTCATGTTGGCAGACCTCCAAAGATACATACATACATCAAGGGAGGAAAATTTGCATTTGACATACTCTACATATTCACTATTACCCAGACTAAATGGAACTGCTTCAAAACAGCCCTTTGATTTCCACTGGAAGCAGCCTTTCAAACCTTCGATGCGTACTTGCCAGCATATCAGCCCTGTTGAACATGTTTTATATGATGTTATGTTAGACATTACATGCCAGGTTACCACTGAGGAATATTTGCAGTATTCCCAACTATAGCCGTGCCAACCTCTGTTGAATAACCTCATGATCAGGGCACGATATGTCTCTGCACAATGCTCCAATATGAATTCCTCCTACAGTAAAGATTTTAGAGGAATCTGCAAGTGTAAAATGAAATACTGTGAACTACAGATTTACAGCCATCATCACTTCTTCTCCCTAACAACTCCCTAAGGTAAAAGTTCGGGAGATGCTTGCCTCACTGTTGAAATATTTATTTTAATCCCTTCCTGCCACCAAGAAAGAAAGAAATCAGAGTTGATGTAAGTCACTGAGTCATCTTTCATGCTCTTTCAAGATGCTAGTTCTTGTCTCTCTCAGTTTGAATGGCATCATCAAAGTTCCTCATATCCTGCCCCTATGAGCTGTATCTAAATGCAGGTTATGATGATCTCTGAGCATCACATGCATATTTATATTCTTCTCCAGAAGTGGTTCAAATACACATGTGATGCATGAGATTTTACGCTATTGGGGTGTGTAAGTTTCATTCTCTCTGTGTGGATTTAGTTCTGACTCTCAACCTTTTTGTGTTCATGGTTCTTGGACCTCCCATAGAAGTCCTTGCCACCCCTTTGACCTTCTATTTAAAAAATCCTAAAATGGCAACTTACAGGGCCATTTACAGGATCACATGACTCATGGCAGGTAAGCTCTGAGACGTGTGTCCTGTCAGCCCTGCAAGAAAGACTGGGTGTCAGTTGATTTGGTCGTACCAAGCTACCTGTGCAAACACAACATCCAGATAATAACAGCTGGTTGGCAGAAATTGGAGGTGAATAAAGGGCATGATAAGAGAATATTTAGCTTGCCACAAGTGACAACAACCTGACTGTGCATTTTCCTTAATGTAACATTGACTCATTATTCAGAACGTCAAGCTCTGAACAAAGAAGGGCAGAGAAGTTCTTTGCTCTCTAATATCTGTCACTGGCCCATGACCTCATTACCAGAAGTAATATGTTCAAAATGTTCAAATGCTAAAAGAGTAAATGGGTTACATTTCAATTTCATAATATTTTGACTATCTGCTGGAGACAATCTGTCTCAGTCGCTCCATAATTCTCTTTCAAACTTCTATGTAAGGGAGCACTCAAATCACACGCAGCCACACACACACACACACACACACACACACACACACACACACACACACACACACACACACACACACACACACACACACACCCCACGTCATGGACAAAACTCCATTTGACTAAGTGCAGACCCCGGTGAAGGTTTAAATAGTCCCACGCACAATCACAACACATTTGTTCCAGACTTATTCTATTCACCCGCTCTCATCCAGTCCCACAATGATGACAGTTGATTTGGTGCTCTTGAAATAGCACCAATGACATCAACAGTGAATGGCAGGAAGGAAGTTCTAACATGAAGGGATGAATGTTCATATAGAGTGGCCTTTAAGAGTTTCTCCGACAAGAATAGAGCTACAGAAACCCATTGCGCTAACAATGATGTGATACAAAAAAAAACAACAGCACTAAAAGCCCATGGCCATTTTGCAGCTAGCGGAAGGGCAAACAAAAATCTCCAGCATTGACCTGAACTTGATTCAGAGCAGAGATGTGGAGAATAAGGTAAAACAGTTTTTTTTGGTTATATCTAAAAGTACTTTTGTGTTTGGCGATCACGATTCCTACCCAGTGACAGGCTTCACTACAGCAGCACCCTATCAGTGGAAAATAGGAAAACTTCTTCAAGATTTGACCAAATAATCTCCCTCTACTCTGATGGATGAATGGTGTCTTGCCCTTTCACAGAGTGAGAAGGTTACTGATATCAGCGGTGAATTAACAGCCAAATATAAGGTCACTGGCTTTTGTAACTCAGCATTTAGATAAAATAAGAGAGATAAAATAAGCCTCTGACCCATTCGCCATTACCTCAGAATCGGCATGAGGATTCATTTATTTTTCCTCTTCCAATTTACATGTTTTCCTACTAAACACATAATGTAACCATTTAAGTAACGGCACACCAAAAACTTCAAATCTATAAAAAGGAATCACTTCATTTCACTATTGTTTGTTACTGAACATATCTAGCGAACCGTCCAGTTACAAGCAAGCCTGTCTGCTATCTATTTCCTATATTTTATATTCATGCCAGCAAATCATACCACCTGTCACAGGGGGATATTTGCTTTTCCCACATGGATTCACATGCCTGTAAAGGTCTGAAAATCACATGTGTAGTCTAGTGATGGACACACACACACACACACACACAAACTCAACTCCAGTCCAAGACTCATAACGGTTGGAGCTGCCCTTTCTTGGCGACCTGCCTTAGTAAACATCATTTCCTGGGACCCATACTATGCTACAAGACACACACATGCACACACACACACACACACACACACACACACACACACACATCCTGTCTTTGGATGTTGTGTTTATATCATTTAGCACCCAGTTGAACTTTGGACAGTTGCACGCTGTACATAACAGATCATACAAATCAGTGTGGTTAAGACCGGGAATTAAGTGCTTGTTGCGATAATGAGATGGTTTATTTTACTCCAATTGCAGAAATGGGATTTCTCAGAAGTAGAGATATGAGCACCATACACAGCGGCTCCACGTGTAAACAGACCAATTACACAGACACAGACACAGACACAGACACAGACTCACACGCACACACACACACACACACTGAAAAGATAACACAAGCACAAACCTCCCTTGAACCATACACCATGCATTAAATTAGCTGCAACTGGCCTTTCTAGTGTTAAACCTCCCTGTATTTTCTGCAGTTCTTCCTTGATTCCCCAGAGACAACAAAACAACAAGCCTGTATGTAAACACTGGCTTATGAATTCCTTGAAAAGGGAACATGCTCTTCTAGGCAGATATCCAATCCTCCTGGAAGCTGTTGCCAACTCGGTGACTTTGTCTCTAGATTTAGCATCTTTTCACACCGCCTGGCAACTTTATTTCTCAAAAGCAACCGGTGACAAATCTTGGGACTTTTTCCGACCATGAGGAACAACCATGACAGATACAAGTCTTATCTGTCATCTTTTGACTGGAAAACCCAATTTCGACAGTCAAAAGTGAATACAGATTTCTCTATTAGTGTTTCTTTCTTTTGTATCTTTCCTTCTCCCTCCATGTCACACTCTACAGCTACCTCTCCTCCCTTTGTGAATGTAGCTGTAGCTGATGCTGCCTTCATGTGACGTGGGAATATTCACTGGAGCGACTGGGAAGTGTTCATGCATTCAAACTCATTTAAAGCCATCAAAGACCAAGATTGAAGTTTTCTGTAGACATTGCACATAATAATTATCAGCTTTTTTATATGTGAACCACAAAAATGTTGTCCTGCCATTTTATTCTGTCATTGCAATTTGTTAGAATCTGTTTAATTTCACAATTTGTCACTTCCACAGTGGTTCAATTTAGATGGTATATATTATAAGAACTATTTAGCCCAGTGTTTCTTTTCTCCTTTTTCTGGTGGGATGGAATGAAAGATATTCATATTTTGGGCCAAACTTTCCAATTGCTGGAAGAATGTAAAATGTAGGGCCAATGAGAGGTTTTTCTAATTTAACCATGACCAAAACCTAACCCTAACCTTGATGTTAACCCTAAAGTTGATCACTTGCCTAAACCTAACCGTTAGCTAACATTTTCATGTGATGAATGGGTGAAAATTAAGTGTCCAATTCATGCTGTTGTCACATAATCCACTTGAGGAATATAATCTTTACATAATTCATTCCTGCAGCACACAATCTACATTTCAGAGTTTGTGATCATTTGATGAAATTTTATGAAAACTGTGTTGTGCCATTCAATTGTCTCTAGGAATTGGGTTAAACGCTCATCGACTAATATTCAGAATTGATTCATTAAGAGAACAGCTAACCGACTGAACGAACGAATCACTCACATTTGTACCAGTGTCTACACTATGATGGTGTAGACACTGGAGAGTAACTGTTTTCACACACAGAATATGTAGCATTATGGGAAAAACTTTTCTGTCAAAAGGGAGAAGAATAAGAAAGGCAGAGAGAGACAGAGAGAAAGAGAATTACAGTGTAACCTTATTTGGGCTAGAGGGTCCGCTGTTCAAGTCAGGGAAACAGCATGAAATATTTCCCTTGTGTCTAACCTTGTTTACTTCCAGGAAAGCCGGTCAAGGCTATTTGACAACAGCTATGAATAATGATAGTGTGCAGGCGTACTAACAACTGTCACACTTGCTGCCCAATGTTTTATTTAAGTGTTCTGGCCCCAAAAAAGATGGCAGATGCAATCACGTGGTGGAGAGTCAGGATATCTGATCCAAAATTGATGAATGTATCAAAAACAGCTTGTTGCCCAGGACAACACACACTATTGCTTTTGTTGACCAAGTGCCGGCCATATTTTAGGAGAACCCTGTCAATCTTGACAGTGTTTGACATACTATCAAAATAAGCTGGAGGTTAAGATAAGACTTTCAAAATAAAAGACACGGTCCATGTTATTGAGATGTCAGTAATTGTTGTCATTTTCTAATCATTTTGGGAAAGGTAAACACAGTGGCACTCACTCCAGAGGGAGCCTGTGTAGTAAGTTTCTATTCAAAGAACTATGTGAAATGTAAAAGATGGAAGAACAGCCATAAGAGCAAAAGGCAGAACAGGACAAAAATAGAGATTGTCTGGAGGTTGAACAGTAACAGTTTAGATTACAGCTCCCTCTTTCTGTAGAGTCAGTGCAGGTATACCGTTAAAAAATTTAATACAATTTGACACAGCTGGTTATGTTGTTACCAACAGCTCCTTCATCTAAAATTTACTGATTATTTACTTGTCAAATTATTGGAGCTTGAGAAAAGTAAACCATTGCCAGTCTCCCTCTTCCTCACTTTCTCACAAAATACAATGAAGTCCCAGGAAAAGACTTGCTCTTTAATACACGTTTACTCAGATTTACAGAAGAAGGTATTCTAGACCAACTGCAAAGCCTTAAAAGTAATAATAATAATAATAATAATAATAAAAATAATAATAAAAAATGCATCATAAGTGTGTGGAAGATTCTCAATTTTTTCCATGCACTTTAATTTAGAAATACCTCTGCATTCTGCTCAGTTCCTCAGCAAATGATAATAAAGGCTGATGCACTTTCTAATATCTTAGAGAGAATGAGTGCTGGCTGGCAAGATCAACTTTCCCAAAATAGTAAATTAATTCAGCCCTCCGGCCGCAATGGGAGCACGGTACAACTATTTGCAGGCTGCAGTGCGTGTGAGAGAGAAAAGACAGAGTGAGAGAGACAGAGGCCACATTAATCCAAATTAATATGCATTGACCCAGGCAACCCCACCATCTCCATACTCATATTACTACGGCAATGACACCTGCTAAAAACACCTCATATTCATGGGCTTATGCTCTAAGCATCCAGATACAACAAACAGGTGTTTGTAAATATACTGTGCTCTGAAACCCCAGTAAATCCACATGCTGTAGTTTGTACAGTCGTGGAATTGCTCACTTTTTCTCCTGGATTACTATAATTTAAATTATGAGCTGTACTATCCAGCTAGGTTTTTGCTAACTGAAGATCAAGCATTCTCTCTAGAGTTAAAATGTAAAATGATTTTTGATTTAAGAAGAACATCTAGTAGCCACTCACAATCAGTTATTCATGGGGAACCAGTGGACATTTTCCATACTTCTAAATATCCTGGGACAGTCTTTAATAACAAGCTGACATTCACAGAAAACACAGACAGCATAATAAAAAAAAGCCAGCAAAAACTGCACTGTATGAGGGAATTAAACTCCTTTGGAGCGAGAAAAAATGTTTTAGTGTTTTCATTGAGAGTATATCATGTCAGCATGTGTTCCAAATTCATTGGATTACTTCAATGAAGTCTCAGAGTTTTACTGTCATCAGGTCAGAAGCAGGTCAGAAGCAGTACAATTTGTAAATAAGAATTGTAAGATTTCCAACACTGGACAATTAACTAACTAACCCTAACTATCATAATTTTAGATATGTATTTGACCACTGACCTCTGCCCATACTTATAGCACAATATGTGAATAGCCAGCTGTTAATTTGGCATTCCATACTGCCCTGTCTCTTTGTTATGTGATATGTGTATTGTATGTTTGTTTTTAATGATAGATTGTACTTTTAAAACTCCATGTGGGATAAATAAAGTTGTATTGTATTGTAAAGATGCCAAGTGCAGGAGATTGACAATAATGCATGTGCTTTATCTTGTAGAAGTAGTGTATAATGTACAAACAGAGATACACAAATCCACTCACAGCCTTAAGAGTTTTAAGGGAGAATCAGCGCTTTGCCAACAGACTTGAGATGTTCACACTCTCCACTCCCAAAGGACAGAGGTAAGTGTCTCTGATGGCTGCCAGAAAACAGCTTTCACACATAACACACACACACACGCACACACACACACACACACACACACACACACACACACACACCCTGCTGTTGACAATTGCCATCCTATTACTGCACATATGGAAATCAACCAGCCAAACAACTACACTTCCTCATTGGTACATCATTGGAAATTCCCTGCACTTTTTCTTTCACACACATGCATACTTGCTTGTGATCAAATGAAAACATATACAGAAAAGCGTATCCATGGAGACAAACATGCACATGGATGCGCGCACGGACACACATACACATGCACACACTCAACGCACACAGCCTGTCCTTATCTCCTCTCTGCCACAGATGTTATTTGCACTTTCATCAAGAATCCCAACCTGTCATTTAGAGGCAGCGGCCCTTGGCATGACGAAAACAGAGAGAGCCTCCAAACATCACAGAATCCTTCTCCATTAACTGCATATGAGAAATAACACACACAAACACAATAAGCACACTAGAACACACACACGCACACACACACACACAAACATACACATACAACCCTATTATTTCTCAACAGACTAGAATGGGCTGGCTATTGCTCTTTTAGCAGAACCACAGAATGCCTCTCTAGAGCTCATTAGACATGACAGTTTTTCAAACAGACATACAGCACACATTGTTAAAGACAGTGGTAGTTCCCCACATTATAAAAGAAAATGATAGGGCACACTGTAATTCATGATATCTAGTGTATTTATCCATTCTTATAATAGCAGAGAAAATATCTCAGATGCTGTTCCAGACTCTCCCATGCAGTAAATGGTAAATTGGTTTCGTAACTGGTTATTGAGAAAGCCTGCCCATGTAGCATAATTATTAACATTATAACATTTTTATTGTTATGCTGTTTTATCCATTCAGTGAGACAAACACAGATCTAATCATGCGTCCATTTTATTCATATTCATACAGTAAAATACACCAAAGGCCAGAAAACTGTATTTCTTTAGTCCTTCTGTCATTTCTAGAAGAAAACATTCCTCTCGGGTTTGATGCTAAGTCCAATCCATGGTTAGTGAGTGGTACAGAGGTCAAAGTAATGAACTGGAAAGGGACTAGAGCCCACTACAGTGTAGGAGCCCTATTAACCATGGGCAATGGCCCAGACATCCTCTCTCCAGCAGTTTCAGAACAACATGATAAGAGCTCCCTAATTAGGAAGACAGATAGGTGTAGCGTGGACCATAGACTGTAAAAACTAATGGACACAGTTAACCACCATCCATTAAAAAGGCTTTCTATGGGTTGTGCTCAGTGGTGCAGTATGCCGAAAACATACTCACTTCCTTAAATATATCATCATGTTCAGCTAACCTGAGGAACAGCTCTGGTAATGGTTTGTGAATTTTGTGTACAATAGCCCATGTCAAGCTGAATAGAAAATAAAGAAATTAATCTAATAAACTATAAATAATAACTTGCAGGAATTCCACACAACAACAGTCACAACAGTGTGACCGTTTTCTTAATGGAATGAATTTGGCAGAGTTTGGGGTTTTTGGATTTGCTGGCCGCATGCCGCTCAGGTTACATTCTCTTGGAGTAAGATAGGCATATGGAGCATTTATATAGATGGTTTATCAACAAGCTTCAATGGAAAGTGCTACTAAAAGTTAAGAGTTCAACAGTTATTCACTCATTTTAGACCTGACCCATTATGTCCAATATTGTAGTATTCATCAGTCCCCCATTTTGTCACAGCCCAGGATCAATGGACTTGACAAAAAGGGACACCACACATGTGTCTAACCACATTCGCCATGTGTTCACTATATGGCCGTTGTTTTTAAACCGGACATCCATGTTTCAGGTTTCGAAAATACATGGAAAAATGTTCTTTGGGGTTATGTAGCAAAACAAGATGATTGATTTGTTGACCAATCTGACACTCAGGAAATGTGTGTAGGACTACATCTGGGCCAAATATAATTTCTAAAAAAATTCCTAGCATTTGTTATTAAGCTAGAATTTGATTCATATCAGCTTGGAGTGCTAGATGAGTGAGGTTTTCC
This sequence comes from Centroberyx gerrardi, assembly GCF_048128805.1. Classification (NCBI taxonomy): domain Eukaryota; kingdom Metazoa; phylum Chordata; class Actinopteri; order Beryciformes; family Berycidae; genus Centroberyx; species Centroberyx gerrardi. The sequence continues at coordinate 17,457,367 of NC_136002.1, read as the reverse complement.
ACATAGGACAACCCAAGGAGTACCAGAATGTTGAGGCAATGACTGGAAAGTATTTGAAAGTCAATTAAGTTTCCTGACACACACGATTTCCCCACTGTCTCTAGAAAATGTGGTTACTGCTGGTGTTCATATGATAGCATTTGCATGGCATGCAGAAGACGAACACTTGGAATCAAATTACTTACTCTTCAATTCACATGTCTTTGCAAATTAATCTTAATGTGGTGTTGTTACTGTCAAAAAATAATACCCCTGGGCTACAGCAACACCACTGAATATATTTATATAAATATTGAATAGAATATAGATTGCCTTGAAATTGTGTAAAAATGTCAATTAGGTATCTGTGGGTTCGGACGATGTGTGAGGATACAGCTGTATTCAGTTACATTTAATGAATTTGATTTCCTAGAAAATGTGCTACCTTGTGTGAAAAGTAATACCCAGCAAGGAGAGAAAACTAATCTCTTTGCATTAGAGTGAAAAATGTTCTGCACCAGGAAATAGATATTTCCATCGGTTCCGCAGGCTGGAAGCTATGAATTTCTGCTCTCCCTCGTTCCTTGTAATAATCCAACATAATTCCACCACTCCTTTAGTGCCTGTTAGGGGCTTTAATCAGGAGTACAGGGACACTGGAAGAGTGAAATGTATTGAAGGGGGTCCGGCTTGCAGTGTGTACATCAGCTTTGAACAATAAAGAAACAATAAAACAATAACACAACAAACAAACAGTCAAAGGCAGGACAGAGGTTTGTCCATAAGCACTGGCACAGTTGTGACACTGCTGCAGCAGTGAGGCTGCTTGGTGATGTGAGATGACAGGCTGTTTACTGAGGTGAGCGAGGGCGACGGGGAAGCAATGGGGAGCACTTTGGCCCGCTATCATGGAAGCTGCTGGAGCTTTTAAGAGCCTGAATGAGTGTCGTTAGGGCCGGGTAACTTCATTAGTGTCCCTGGGCAGCAGTGAGAGAGCAGGTGGGGAGCAGCGAGCGACTGGAGGGAGGAGGGACAATCCCATTCGCCGCCAAACAAACAATTAGACAGACGGAGTCTCTGCCACCTGCCTTGGCTGTGACGAATAGAAAGTGGATGGAGAGCGGGGTGTAATTATGATGGCTATCTCACCCATCTATCTACATGTGTGTGGCGTCTTTGTGTTGTGCATGTTTGCATGTGTGTGCGTTTGCTTTGCATGTCTGAGTGATTTTAATATTCAAATGTGTGTGTGTGTTTGTGTGTGAAGATCAGTGTCAGTCGAATAGCACATTAAACCGCTGTCTGCTGAACAACAAGGCAGGAGTCAGTCTAGATGGAAATGAGGGCATTCATTGATCCGGACACAGTGGAGAGGAAAAAAGGCCCAGAACAACAGGCCACATGGTTTCACCACAGAGGAAGTTAATTGTGTGGGCTGGAAAGGCACTAATTAACAACACTTTGGTTAACCAGGGCCCTGCCGGGAAAAGAGAGTGCTCAAAAATACAAATTTCTCTCAGTGAGGACATGACAGCAAACATCAATATTCATGTTATTTTTCTTAATTCTAACAGAGATGCAAATGTTGTACCTAAACCCCTAAGAAAGCCATAATAAAGCACATATATTATTGTAAATGTAGGAACATGACAGGAGCATTAATTTGCAAATACATTACATGCGACAGGCTCCAGAATCCCATGTCAATATTACAGAATTGATAAATCTTGCTTTAGAAATCATCTGTCTTGCTGCTAAAGCAAAGAATCCATCTTGGCCTTTCAGTCTAAAAATGTTTGTGTCACATAGGCTGTACTCAAGAGTATGATTATAATCTCTGGAATAAATAGTCTGTAAACATGTAGATAGAGTTGAATATGGAGACATGAACAGTTCCTCATTAACAGCTCCTAAAAGTTATGTAGTGATGTCACCTTAAGTAACAAACACAATGGCTGTGTGTTATTAGCTATTACACTAAATAAATAAAATTAATCCTGAACTACATGCACACCAAATGCTCCCAATACCACTGCTGTTTTATTGGAAGAGTGAGAATCTGTTTTTTTGTGGTTACTGGGAGTGACGGTGTCTCTGTTTGGCGCCCGTTTAATATGCCAGACGTATGATGCTGCATTCAGCCCACTAATGTGTCATAGTCGATAATCAGGACATTATCCAGCAGCAGCCTGTCCTCAGAAACAGCCCAGCGCCCAAGTCTATGAGCTCCAGGGCCCTGATTCCATTACCAGACCTCTGATAAATAGAGCCTGACCTGACGCCACACTGCAATGTGATGAGCAACACAGTCTCATAAAATGTCGTGACATGAGTACTCTGGTTAGGGTTAAGGGATAAGGCTGGTGTTTTTTAATGCATTGCTTACCGTCAACAAATCCTATGAAAATAACAAAATCAGCAATGATTTTGTTTTGCCAACAAGTCTCGTCCATGTAGACGGTGGCCAATGAAGCCATGTCCCAGCAGCCGTAGAACTCCATTGTATTAAAAAAAACGATTAAAAACACGTCAAAGAGCCATGCTGCTGCTCTGTGCAACATATTTCATCATCACGATGCACCGGGCCAGCCGCCTTTTTCCTCAAACAACTTAATAAGCCGGCCATAAAGACGTTTGCGATCTCAGGAAAGTAGTTCCGTAGCACAGAAAATAGTCCCCGGTGTAATGAAGAATTTGTTCCCATTTGAATTTGATTTGGTAATAACTACAACAGCCTGACTTTTCGTGGTAACAGTTAGCGATTTTTAAAATTGAAACTATGTCTTTGTGAGCTGTATTTCAAGGTTTTTAGCTTACAATTGGAGCCAATGACTTCTGGGTTGACGGCTAAAAACGGTACGTGGGAAGTCAGAAAGTAACGGGAGTAGAGCAAACGCATTGTTGATTTTGTTTTCATAGGATTTGTTGACGGTAAGCAATGCATTAAAAAACACCAGCTTTATCCTTACTAAACCAATTTTGGTTGAGGTTAAGCAGCTAAAACAATTTGGCCAAGGTTAGGGTAAGGCTTTGGTCATGGTCAAATAAAAAAAACTTTGGCTAAAAATTAAAACTTCACTCACAGTAGAAAATGTCTTGACATGGGTTAGAAATTGAGGTCGTCGAAGGCAAATGTACACGCCCATCACCCACGTTATTTCAATGTCAAACTATTGCCTGTTTTTAGCTGTGTCTCCTCCACATCATCCTTTCTTGGTGTGGCAATGCATTTTTCTCATTTTTTGTGCACAGAGCACAAATTTGCATTTGAAGACATTTTGCTCATTTCAAGAAATTTTGGAACACCAGGCTCTTCATCTTTCTAGCCCAGGCTGGTTTACTTCCTTTGAGTTAGAATTATGTGGTTTGTTGTCCTGATGGTGTGTTGTTTTTTTTTTCTCTTCAGTGGTCCAGAAAATAATATGTGTCATTTGGTGGACACTTTGAAGCACCTTACAGTATCCTACCATAAGTGCATACGTGTTTAACATGGGTTAAACCCCCAACCTGGAGAGTGTTAGTACCATGCTCAACTCACTGAGCTGAAGGACGACAACAATCAAAGCCTTCATTTACTGTACGTCTATACTACCTTCTTATATTGTTCAGAGGAAGCCATATATTTTGTGTTTGTCTTTTGCACAGATTCATCAGATCAAGATTCAAAGATAATAGAAAGTCGCATGAGCAAAGTTCTGCAATCAACAGTCAAAATGTATTTTAGGGACTTTTAATAAGTTGGAGTCCCAGGCAGAAAAACAATCTGCTCATTTGGAAAAAGTTCATGAATAGCTAATCTGTAGTAAGACTCAATGAAGAAAGCTCAAGAGCAGTTAAATCTTAAGGATTCAGTGTTGTAGACATATTTCAGCTCTGAAGGACTTACATCATTTTTGTATGGTGTACATGCTGTATGTATTTATTTTCTGACAAACACAGTAGTAAAAACAAAATTAATCACTAAAATATACTTGTAGGGTTTAAACAATGGAAACTTTGATTAAAGGTGATTAAGTTTGGATGAATTACTTCCATAGTTGTTTTACTTCCAAAGTGTGTTTTATACTGTAGCCTCATCTAGTGGGAAAATATTGTCATAGCAACTCAGTGCGTCAGAGTTGATTTCAAGGGTCAATTATAATAATATACAAGTAAAATGCCTGCATCACATGTTAGCACAAAGACAGCAACAAATACAACTGCATTGGACTATTTGTGGCAGTATTTTTCATCTCAGAAACTTTTGTCATGTACATTCACTGTGTATAATATGCTCAGAGGTATGACTATCTAGGAAAATCAAGTACTTTCAGTGCAGAAAGACAGGCATACATATTTCATGTTTCCATAATTTAGGACAAAGAAGAAGGCTGCTTGTCCTATAAAGAAACCCCAGTTTGAATCTTAACTTCTTTTGTGAGCTCATCTGTATGTGTTAAACTCAGTATGATGATGTAAAAACACTGACCTACTGTAACAAAATGTCATCGCAACACAGTTGATTCTCTACTTGCAAAAATGACAGATTTGATATATTTGAAAACCTAAGAAATTCTACTTTAACACCGAGCATTGTAGATGTGAGAACAAGCTGTTACTGTTACACTGAAAATTCTTGCCTTTCCTTCAGTTTGGGAGTATGCCAATAGGGGGAAGCATAACCCTTTTCCCTCCTGACAGAGACTAGCTTTAGCCTGCTCACTCTATAATAATGTCACTGTCGCTGAGGTGGCAACTGGATGATAGTTTATAAAAGAAAAACACAACAAAACGCAAAAACAAAACTGATGTGAGAATGTTTACCTCTGCATATGATTGTGAAGGAGATTTGAATGCACAGTATGGTGATGCTGAATGTTAAAGACAGGTTAATGCATGTATAACGTTTTTACACCACTGTAAGCTTACTCATAACTGTCCTAATTTACTTTGGTCATCATACATCATGTGCAAATACAGTTCTGTCACATTTAGGAAATACAAATAGTCAAACAGGACCATGATGCCTAAAGACGGCACACTCCTGGTTCAGTGTAATTCTTTTCATATTTGTCTCATGGCACAAACTGTCAAAACAGCAACATCCCATCTTACCAGTTCAGACAGAGAGAGAGGGATGGAGCAATTGTTTGGTGATGCATTGCACTGTGGAAAAGCGAAGGAAAACTGAGTGACGTCATTCAGGAGGCCATCATCTTCACTGCGCTCAGACCACTGGAAAAAGCTGCATGTGCATTCGTTGCATATATTTAGAACTGGCAGCTTGAACTGCAGCACTGTCATCACTTGTTTTGCCTACAGCCTGTTAATAACTCAAGAATTCACTTTGACATTTACCAGGTTTGTGGGAGGGAGTACATGCAAGGATGTACATTTATGCATCCAAGTGTGCGTGAGTGTGTGTGTCTGTGTGTGTGTGTGTGTGTATCTGTCTGTCTCTCTTTGTCACAACAGATGATAAATATCAAAGCCATCACCTGTACTACTTCCATATGAGGATGCTCAAGTGCTACATGAAGTTAACATGTAATCCTCTGAACGCTTTTTTCATAAGGGAAGCGTGTCATAAGCAAGTCTTTCATCACTTCAAACATTTGCATAAGCACATACATATGCAGGCTGGTGCTCTTTCATGTGTGTGCTCATCTTGTGTCATGCAAACATTTACTCACATATGCATGACTGCTAAAACAGGCCCACATGTCATGCACCTCTCATGCAAGTTCCAACATGCACACACGCAAATACACACTCACACCCCCAACACACACCCCTACCCCCACTCGCCCCATATCAGTGATAAACCATGTGAAAATGTATCGAAGCAAAATAATGTGCTCTTTCCCTCCCATCCAAACAGAAATAGAGTTGGACTACATGATCTAACTGCACATTATAGGATGATATGGGACAATGAAACACTGTAGCATTAAAACCTTGATGCAGAAAAAAAAACTATACTTAAAAATCCTGAAATCCTTCCAGAACTGTCCTAGCCGTTTAGCATGGGGCATTACAGCGCTGAAAGAAATCGACTTGCAGATGGATGCACTGCTGCCATAAGGCGATGCATTTGATTGACAATAATGTTCAGATGTCTTGCGGCATTCGAGCGTGGCTCCACTTTTATCAAGGGGCCCGATGTGACTTGAAAACACGGCCCACACCATCACCCACGGTCTGCAACGCTGAAACAACATGATCAATAAGATGTTTTCGCCTGAAGGCCCGCTGCTGGCTGCTTGTCCTCTGGGTGATTGGCCGTTCTTTATACACAAGGGGAAACTGTTGAATAAACAACATCACGTCAATTCTTGAAGTCAAAATTAAACAGCTGGCAACTACCACTATACCATTCAAAGGTGCTCAAATCTTTTGACTTACCCATTTGCCCTTTAACTGGTACACATACACAATCCATGTCTCAATTATCCTGTCTATACCTGTGTAACTGTCTTCTCTCCATCCACACTGGTGAAGTAAGGGAATGTAGCTTCCACTTGGTCGCCTGTTTGATTAAGAGTCCAGTGCTGTTCATTTTTTTTGTTTCCCATAATTTCCATCCAATATTTAATGGGGAATATTGGATTTCCAGGAAAAGAAGAAAAACAAAAACATGGTGAATCAAATCATTCAAAAACATTGGGATATTCTTCAAAAAGATGCATCTCTAAAACATCTGTACAATAAACCTAAACTAGTGTTCAAATGAAACCGGAATTTAAGGGACCAGCTTGGCCCGGTTTTTCAAAAACTTTTATTGTAATCTGGATCACAATTCTACAGATTTTCCCCAGATAATCCCCTTGTTGCAATTCAGAAGCAGATTGGTCTGGCTGGTATTGAATCAGTTTTTCAAAAACATACCAGATAGAATAATTCTTATCCAGATACCACAAGATCAAAATTACAGAATCCAGATTTTTAAAGAGAGCTCTATCTTGCCATCTGTTGGACAAATTATGTTACAACATGTTGTCAGGCCAAAAAGACATAAGTGAACTAGATGAAAAGTGCAAAAGACTGTTTGTATGTTCTTATGTTATTCTTCTACCTGCACAATTATACAATGCAGAACCTAATAACAAAATTCAAAGTCTCATTAGGTGGCTGAAATAATTCAAAATGAAAGACAAGGCAAGGCAAGGCAGCTTTATTTGTATAGCACATTTCATACACTGAGGCAATTCAAAGTGCTTTACAGAGTAACACAAAATACAGTAAAAGATTTACAATTAAAAAGTGCAAAAGTAGTGTTACTCCAGTAGCACATATACTAAAAAGCGCAAAAGTACAGACAAGAGATACAAAAGATAAAAGACGTAAAAAGTAAACTAGTGCAATTCAAATCAAGTGAAATAGAAAGATAAAAGAACACAACAAATATTCCCAATTTTAGATGCACATTGTGAGTGAACCCATATGTTTTTCTTTAATTTTCTTATCCCCTGTCCTTCCTGATTCTACTCTTGGTCTGATATTTACGTCAGATCTCACTGCCTAAGGCAGACGAGAATCATAGCTTCTCCTCTTGGTCCACAGATGGATGAGAATCATACAGGGTAAAGATAAAGCTCTGTCATCTAGCTCTTTTGAGTTCCTAGATAAAGCTCTGTCATCTAGCTCTTTTGAGTTCCTAGATAAAACTCTGTCATCTAGCTCTTGAGTTCCTAGATAAGCTCTGTCATCTAGCTCTTGAGTTCCTAGATAAAGCTCTGCCATCTAGCTCTTGAGTTCCTAGATAAGCTCTGTCATCTAGCTCTTGAGTTCCTAGATAAAGCTCTGCCATCTAGCTCTTGAGTTCCTAGATAAGCTCTGTCATCTAGCTCTTGAGTTCCTAGATAAAGCTTCTGTCATCTAGCTCTTTTGAGTTCCTAGGTAAAGCTCTGTCATCTAGCTCTTTTGAGTTCCTAGATAAAGCTCTGTCATCTAGCTCTTGAGTTCCTAGATAAAGCTCTGTCATCTAGCTCTTAAGTTCCTAGATAAAGCTCTGTCATCTAGCTCTTGAGTTCCTAGATAAAGCTTCTGTCATCTAGCTCTTTTGAGTTCCTAGGTAAAGCTCTGTCATCTAGCTCTTTTGAGTTCCTAGATAAAGCTCTGTCATCTAGCTCTTGAGTTCCTAGATAAAGCTCTGTCATCTAGCTCTTGAGTTCCTAGATAAAGCTCTGTCATCTAGCTCTTGAGTTCCTAGATAAAGCTTCTGTCATCTAGCTCTTTTGAGTTCCTAGGTAAAGCTCTGTCATCTAGCTCTTGAGTTCCTAGATAAAGCTCTGTCATCTAGCTCTTGAGTTCCTAGATAAAGCTCTGTCATCTAGCTCTTGAGTTTCTAGATAAAGCTCTGTCATCTAGCTCTTGAGTTCCTAGATAAAGCTTCTGTCATCTGGCTCTTTTGAGTTCCTAGATACTCTGTCCCCCCCACATATAGTGTTCACTCATGCGCAAGTAAGCATTACCCGGACAAGACGAATGAAAATTCGTACTTGCCCGTGTCAGCTCTGTTGGGATCCTGAACAGAAACAGTTAAAATGAAGGCTATTTAAAAGCTAAGCTGAAAAGATAAGTTTTTAGCCATTACAGGGTAGAGTAGGCAGTGTAAAACAGGAAGGTTTTAAGCTTTGACTTAAAAGTGGTCAGAGTCGGGGCTTGTCTTATATCATCTGGGAGGTTATTCCAGGTCTGTGTTGCATGATAACAAAACGCTGCTTCACCGTGTTTTGTTCTAACTCTTGGGACAGCCAGTAGGCCAGCCCCAGATGTCCTGAGGGTCCTAGAAGGTTCATATGGCACAAGCATGTCAGAGATGTATTTCGGCCCAGAGCCACAGAGTGATTTGTAGACAAGCAGCAAGATTTTGAAATCAATTCTCTGAGTGACTGGTAGCCAGTGTAAGGATTTTAGAACTGGTGTAATGTGGTCGTATTTCCTAGTTTTCATCAGGACCCTGGCAGCGGCGTTCTGAATAAGTTGGAGTTGCCGAAGAGCTTTTTTTGAAAGCCCTGTGAACAGACCATTGCAATAATCCAAAAACAAAAATTCTGCTGCAATGATGACAGTTGGCATGAGACTTTGTTTTAAAGATTTTGATCATTTAAGAAATGTAAACATTAAATATCTTTTTGAATCTACATTAACAATGTATAGTCTTTATTTTCCCCACATCCTCACCAGTTACATCACATTTCATTTTCTTGGTTATATGTAAAGCCCTTCATGTCTCTAAATCCAAGATGAATCCACCTCTCCAGTAGGGTCAAAATTATCCTAATTTTTCTCTGTATTTCCTAAATGTGACAGACTTGAATTTTCTCTTTGAATTTGAAAAAGACAGACACAAAATTTAAGATTGATTCAAATTAGGATTGGATTACCCATTCCAAATGTCAATCTTAATGATTGGAATCTCATTTCTCAGTTTTGAAAAATCAAATTCTCACATTTAATCGAATCTGTTTACTGAAATGCCAGAAGAGAGAAGAGTTTTGAAAAACTGGATCAAACCAGATTGCAGTTCTCATATTGCTTTACCTTCTCAAATATTACTATCTCCCATTCCTGATGGAAATTACAAATGTGCCACACGTGCACAATGTAACCACAACACAAAAAGTCAATGAACAGCCCCAATAAGAGGAGGTGATTTTGAAAAGGCTCTCTTTTCAGCAGTTTGGATTTCATATTTGTGCATTGCAAGTTGTAATTGCTGACTGATAATTGATCATCACCTGTTATCTGTCCGTGGGCTACTTGCATGGCATTTGCTTTTCACACCCTGATGAAAAAACTATAACTGAAATGTCAGTGTGTAAGATAAATGTCACAGCAAATGGAAGGATTATTTGTTTTTCTTTTTCATTGCCAATAGTCTGCACCTCTTTGTGTGTGCGTTCGCTTTTTTCATGAATAATGGATTCCTTATGAGCTGAATCTTCTTAAAGGACAAGTTAGTTGATTTTGGACCTATATTTGTCTCTTACATACCTGCAGTACTTGGACCCGCACAGAATATTGACTCCGGAGTCAGCTGTCGGGTGAAACAGCGAGCTCCGCTTACAGGCCTGATAACAATGAGTTCAAATGGGGTATTTATTAAATGATCATTGATCATAATTGTTGTACCTTAGAATTGGGTGCTGTTAACTCTTTGTTTTCTCGTAAATCCATCTAACTCATTATTTTGCTGCTATTCTATTTCTGGGGTGTCTTGCCCTCACACAGTAATAGTAAACAAAAAATCAAGATTTAACTAGGATATAAATAGAACAAGAGATGCAATGGTGATGACCAACACCGTTTTTTTACCCCAAGGACAAGCATACACACAAACACACACACACACACACACACACACACACACACACACACACACACAAGCACAAACATGCACACACACTCAGAGGTATGATGTGTGCACTTGTTATCACTCAGTACCCTTGCCAGGCACCCCTTTGTCAACTGTGATGTAAACATACACACACACACACACACACACACACACACACACACAGACACGTGCGGTTTGGCTGTATTGGAAAGTCTCTCCCTGTTTCTGACAGCTACGTGCATCACTGGCTGGTTTTGTCTTAGCCAATCAGCAAACAGATAAGCGGCTCACTGGGTGTTTCCTTTTACTGCAGAGGGTGAGGGAAAGAGGAAGCGTGATGCTAAAAGAAATGGTTGAAAGGGAAAAAGAAATACTGAATATGTTAGTATGTGTATGTGTGTGTGTGCATGTGTGTGTATGTGTGTGTGTGTGTGTGAGAGAGAGAGAGAGAGAGCGAGAGAGAGAGAGCGAGAGAGAGAGTGTAAATGATAGATCAAGGCATTGAGGCAGACCCCTTACTACAGTGACGTGTATTTGTTAACTGTACGTCAAACAGGAGCCCGGCGTCACACTGTATGGACCAATAGGAGGCGGAGAAATGGGGCCACCTATGACATCAATGCTGGCATGGGATGAGAGATGCCTGCATGAGGGAGCTTTCCAAAGAGTAGACAGACGGAGCGGGCAGAGCGATACCCAAGTCATCAGCAACACGAAAACAAAACCTGCATGGTTTCTGCTCACACCTATCCACCAGTATTTGCATATGAACAACACATTTGCATACTCATTCACACGTGTGTACATACATGCACAGGTCTTGAAAAATATCAACAGATAATGTTTACTACAAAGCAATTAGACACTGTGGCTATAAATAGAACATGCCTATATAGGCAAGCACATGTCCAGTTGAAGAGCGGTGCCCATATGTCTCTCCAGATGATCTTTCTTTCATTTTCCTTTACATATTTCATTTCCATTTATAATACTGTGACAGTGCATGTGAATCAACCTTTCTGTACTGTAAATGCTACTAAAATGACTTAATAATCTTTTCAACTCATGGGCAAACAACAGGATACCATGGCTGTCCTAATAATTCAAAGGGAAATTCAACCAAAAATAGTAAACAGGCTTTTGCATATCACAGAATTGAATAAACACAAATTAGCACAGGTTAAGACATCTGGTTTCTAACAAATTCTGCTTTATTTGGGCGCCTTGGTTGCCTTCAGATCCCAAGTTCCCTCTTTCAGGGAACAGAGTTTGTGTTCATTCGATAAGATTGAAAAACACATAGCAGTGGGAGATGCCATCACACACCAGCATGCTCAGCAGTTGAAAGGGACAATGCATCCCTACATCCCAACAGCATGTGCCACACCATGTTACATCCAGGCTTCAAAACTTCACAAAACTATAAGGTGAAAGTTAGCTGCAGGACAAATGTCTTTCACAGATATAGCCATAAATAATGCCTAGAACAGGGCCATACATGTACATTACCACTCAGCTCAACTGGGAATGGCGCTGGTTGCACAGCAGTCTGCACCTGGCTGCACCTGGTTTTCAAAACAATCAAACAGCTAGTTTCAAGAATGGAAAGAATGGAAAGCCATGCCACTACTAAGAAAGAGTGAAGTTTGAAGTCCTGTGCACTTTGTCTGGTATGTTAGAGTGCAGCCCACCACTGGTTAGGCCATTGTCCAACTCCTGAAGCATGTCTGCTTGGTAAGCTTGCAGCATCATTGTTCCTCCAAATCAAGAGCCTTTGAAATTTAAGTCTTAAGTTGAATCCAAGTCAAAAAAAAAAAAGCCAGAAGCAGATCCAACCTTGCAAACCGTACTGAGAAAAACTAGGTTCTACTCAGCTTGGCCGGTGGACCAAAGTCACATGTGTTTTGCAGATCCACCTTGGAGCCATTCATCATTGTTGTTTGATGGTTTTGTTGGGCACACCTTGCACAACCTAGGGCCAAGTGCTCTGCTACTACTTTGAGATGGTTATTTTGCAGACATGCACACAAGGATAGATGCAAGATACAGAAACAAATACAGGTGTATACTCTGATGTAGACACACAAACACACACATTTGTGCACACCCACACACACCCACACCCACACAGTGCCATGGAGGAATCCAGGGAGCCAGTACATTCCGGCTTCATATTTTTCTCTCAGCAGAGGGCTCTCTCTCTTTGACATAGCCAGACCAACCTCACCTGAAGCTGGACTCTGCCTCAATGTAATCAACTCAAAGCAGAAATTGAGTGTTTTTTTTTTCATTTTTACCTGTTTTTTTAATCTGTTAAGTGTTGTTAAGAGAGGTAGGGGACTATATTCTGGTGTTCTTTTGTGCTCTCTCCCTCTCTCTTTAAAAAGCCAATGATAAACCAATATAATGCCCTGAAGGAGGCCTGAAGAAGTTCCTTTTAGCATTGCCTCCAACAGACGAGGGCCCTTAATTGTGGAACTGCAAAGACAGAAACTGAGGTTATTTCTCCATAAACATTTTCCGTGGTCCAGCCCTACATGCTAGTCTGTGCTCTACATTCTGTAGCTACCAGCCGCTTAGCTGTCCCTTCCCTGCATTGTCCTGATCATCGCTCCACTTGGTCCAGACTCTTCACCCTCCTGGCTCCTCAGTGGTGGAATGACCTTCTGACTCCAGTCAGAACAACAGATTCTCTCACCATCTTCTGCCATAGGCTGAAACCTCATCTTTTCAACAAGCACCCTCTACTCATTCTAACTGCTCTAAAAATCACATCTGCTGCTCTGCTTAGCTCTGATTTTATTTATCTTCCTAGGATGCTTTTCTTGCATGATCATTCTTGTTTTAAAGCAATTTTTTTTTCTTCTATTTTACAGTTCACAGTAGTAGCGAGAGACAGTCAAGATGGGAGACATATAAGGATGACATGCAACAGACCCAGGATTTGGGCGTCCCAGATTGCAGGTACATGGTATGCATCTTAGCCAACTGAGCATGCAGATCACCATACATGATCATGCAATGCTGAGGAATATTGTTACGGCACTATGGATCTGAACCGTATACTCTTTACTATTGAGATCTGGCATGGGGCAGAAGAGGAAGAGGAGGGGACCACAAAGGGTGTCGATATTACCCAACCAAAGCCACAACCTAAAACAAAAACAGATAGGACACTCACCCACACACACAGCAAAACAGACATACACCAACATGAATGAACAGGTGCACACAGACTAAATTCTCATTAACAGGAACCTGAACTAGAGCTAACTATAGGTAGTCTAACCATGCTGTATGAAGAGACTGAGTCAGTAATTGTGCAAAGCTATGGTTGGCCAAATGATAGTGAAAATAAATAGGATTTAAGCTTGGATTTAAAGACATCAGTAGAATTTGTCTCTCTAATCACAGTAGGGAGACTGTTCCAAGAATGGGAGCGCAGTAAGAAAAAGCGCTGCTGCCTGCAGTTTTCTGTTTGACTGCTGGGATAGATAAGTAACCAACATCTTGCGATCAAATGCCGCATGGTGGTATATATGGTGCAATGAGATCTGATAAATAGGCCGGTGCAAGCCCATGTAACATTTTATATGTTAGCAGAAGCACCTTGAAGTCACATCTGGCTTGAATTTGGAGCTAGTGTAGGGAAGATAGGATAAGTGTTATGTGGCCAAATTATCTTGTTTTGGTCAAGATTCTGGTTAAGTGTTGGAATACTTTAAAAGTGCAAATCCTGTCCAAGAGAAGGAATGCAGGAAAGCCTCCAGCCATGGAATTGTATTTGGAGTGTGGGCACACCTGAAAGAAAGAAAGAAAGAAAGAAAGAAAGAAAGAAGCAGGAAAGTTTATCAGGCTAACTAGTAATGTGAAGTCCCATTGATCTGAAAATTTGAGTGTGTATGAGCATGCATATCTGTATGCAGTGCACAGCTGCACACATGAGTGCAAATTGAGGTAATCGATGTCCTTGTGAATGAACAGAGCTGTGAGCGAAGGCCTTCCCTTGTGAAGAGAGGGAAAACACCACCACTGCAATCACCACTAAATCCAACCTCTTATGCAGGGAGCAGTATGTGTTAATCCTTAGAGTAGCAACAATGCACACACAAACACACACACACACACACACACACACACACACACACACAGATACACACACTTACACTATACTGGGCTGAGTGACCCCTACAGGAGGGATTAACCATTGGCCTTAAGTGAACGTGTTGAACCACCTGCATAATCAGGACAGTCAAACATCACGGTGTGATGTTAGAAGATTGGTGGCAACGATCATTCAGCGTCCTTCATGAATGTCATTTGGTGTATCAACAAATAACACAAAACCAAACCTAAATATACTTTTTGTAACTGCTCAAGAATTTGTTAGCTATTATTCATTGGTGGTGCACACATGGTTTCACAACAAGCCAATCAACTATTGCATGGCCATGTGGAGGGAGTGTGGTCCAGCCACAAGTCCCACAGGAGGGACCAAGATCCTGCTATAGGTTCATTGTGACTCAGGAAACAGCAATGAGAGAAATTCACAAACTTAGTATAGACCTCTGGGAATTGTGGGAAATCTATGATGTCATTACAGGCCACTGTGGACTAGCCGTTCTTCTCAAGAGGAGGCAGAGAGAGAGAGAGAGAGAGAGAGAGAGTCAGGGAAATGGCCAATCAGATGGGCCTGCTAGCTTGAGAGGAAAGTTCAGTTGTTTTCCCACGTTGTCCTTATGTTGCAAACACTCTGTTTATTTAGACTATAGACAATTAATAGGACGTTTCACTTTTCTTCATTACATTACATGACAGCCAAATGTTGTTGCCGTTCTCTGTTGATACTCTGAATCTGACGGAGTTGTATACGATGAGTGCAAAGACTATATAAGATGTAAATGCATTAGATATTAATGTGTGGTCTGTGAGAGAGTGTGTGTGTGTGTGTGTGTGTGTGTGTGTGTGTGTGTGTGTGTAAAAATGTGCTTGGATTCCATCATTAACTTGTATAAATATTTCTCTCTATTATGCTTATACAATATTTGTAAAATTATTGCCTCTCATTTAAAGTTGCCTAGGTCAGCCTTAACTATCTGTATACACTGTTAATTACAAAG
The DNA here is from genome assembly GCF_048128805.1 of Centroberyx gerrardi. Classification (NCBI taxonomy): domain Eukaryota; kingdom Metazoa; phylum Chordata; class Actinopteri; order Beryciformes; family Berycidae; genus Centroberyx; species Centroberyx gerrardi. The sequence continues at coordinate 17,441,947 of NC_136002.1, read as the reverse complement.
ACACTATAGATGATAAATAGGCCTTGCCACATAAATAGTGGATAAGAAAAAAAAATCACTGTCCTAAACACACAGCATAACAGTCAAGTGTTGGTCCATGTGCAACTTGTTCCTTTCTCTCAGCGTTCGCACTGGGAAAAGCTTGGACGTCAAGTCTGGACCTTGACCAAGTTCAATATGTAGAATTTTGATGTGAATTTCAACATGTTCTTATTGGTACAATCTGATCTGATTGTAACAAAAAAAGACCACTCTGTAAATGAGACCCATGGGATTTCACTGTACATTTATCTGCCATTCCATCTACTTTCTTTCTTTCTCACTCCCCCTCCCGCTCTCCCTCGCTGTGAGCCCACAGCTCCTTTGGGAAGGTGTTGGGACGATAAGAAACAGACAGTCTGGAAAGGAAGGAGAGGCAGGAAGGGTGCGGGGGAGTGGAGCGGTGGGGGTGTTACAGCTGAGTCTAGTGGTTTATTCTCTTTCTCTTTATGATTCCCAGATGTTTGTAAAACACATCCTGGTTTAGATGAACTACACATGGACACACACACAAACAAACACACAATACACACATCACCATGACCAAAATGATAACAACTGATAACTACGTGTAGTGTCAATATACAAGCTTTTTTCACTTCATACCTGGGAATTCAAAATGCCATGGCATCCCTCTAACATTACAAAATGCATTGTCTGTTAGGAGTCACATCATAGTCCATTTTGGAGTATAAAATTTGCCATGGTGCAGATTGTTTATAACGTGGTTTCCATATTATTATTCAGGTGCTACTTTACCAAGAGGAGAGACAGAGAGAATGAATGAGAGAAAAAGACAAAGAGATAGAGAGAGAGTGAAACAGAACAAGAGAAACAAAGAAACTCATGAGGCAATGATATCACCATCATAATGGTTTTGTGTTACCTTAATTTATCCAGGTTAAAAATCGTAGAGTTAGACACTTTTAACCAGAGCTGCCCAGCACAACCACATTCTTTTACTTAGTCTTAGTCAAGACCTGTCAGGGAAGGGGAACGTTGCTCATTCACTTTCCCTCACTGCAGGTTTTCCCAGCTGTTTTGGGATTCAAACCAGTGACCTCGTTTTGTCTACCTCCACTTCCTACTTCACTAGTTGTAAATAATAACAGTCTGTACAAACAGGCCAGCCCTGTGTGTGTCTGCATGTGTGTGTGTGTGTGTGTGTGTGTGTGTGTGTGTCTGCATGTGTATGTGTGCGTGCGTGCGTGCATGCGTGTGTTGTATAAATGAGTGCTTGTACAGTATGCACTCATTTATGTTAGCCTCCCCTTATTTCTTTTCCAGTTCATAAAACATCCCAGAACTGTTGAAAATATGCCTTCTGAATGGCTTTTTCTCCTTTCTGGATGCCTACTGCTGAGTCTATGGCTTTACAAATAAGGCCAATTACAGTTGCTTCCAGGTGCGCCTGCTCACTGTGAGCCAGTGTGCCACTGGTGGAGTGAGCCAGTAATGGCTCTCTTGCTGGGCTATAAGCCCATAAGGATGATGACTAAATGGACCAGACTTTTCCTTATGCTTCTCCTTCTTTCTCTCTCTTTCTCTCTCTCCCTCCCGCGTGTGTGTGCATGCGTGCATGCATGTGTGTGTGTGTGTGTCTGTGTGACTTGTGACTAAGGATTGTAGAACAGGAGCACCTCTGTGCTTTGACCTTCTTCCTCCTTCCCCTTTTTTTCCCCTGATGGACCCTTTTCTGACATATTTTTCTTTTTTCCTACCTTTACTGCTGAGTCATACATTACATTGGTAGCCATTTTAGAGCCTTGACAGTGACATAATGCAGTAGTAGCCATCATAGGCCTGATCATGTATTTATCCTGCAAGTATCTTCTGTTTCTACTGCAGCCTTCTCTTTATTGAATATAGTGTAGTAGAACCAAGTAGGTATATCCATCCATCCATCCATTTCTAGCCGCTTATCTGGGTCAGCGTCGCAGTGGCAACAGGGCAAGCAGAGCAGCTCATGTCCTTTTCACCGGCAAATTCCTCCAGCTCCTCCTAGGAGGTCACCTGGCACTCCCAGGCCAGCTGGGAGATGTATTCCCTCCAGTCCTGGGTTTGCCCCAGGGTCCCCCCGCAGTCGGTCATGCCCAGTACACCTCCAATGGGAGGCGCCCGAGGATCATCCTTACCAGGTGCCCGAACCACCTCAACTGGCTCCTCTCAATGTGAAAAGGCTCTACAACAACGTCAACAACAACAATCACTGAGCTCTTCACCCTATCACAAAGAGTGAAGCCAGCCACCCTGCAGAGAAACCTAATTTTGGCTGCTCGTATCCACAATCCCAACTGGATGGGACAAGCACCTTTTTCAGGAGAGAACCACAGCCTCAGACTTGTAGGTGCTGATCCTCATCCTGACTCTGGCACACTGAGCTGCAAACCACTCCGCTGCACGTCAGAGATCACAGTCCGATGAAGCCTGGAGGACGACGTCACTCTCCAGACCTCCGCTGCACCTTAATATCCTGTCCATGATATCATAAATAAGAGAGGGGACAAGCTGCACCCTTGTCAGCTTCTGATGCCCACCTTGAAGGAGTTTGACTTAAGGCCAAGAATGCGAACAGAGCTCTCACTCTAACTATATAGTCTGTATAGGCTCGTAGCAGCAGCTCCAGCACCCCATACTCCCGCAGCACTTCCCACAAGGTACCTCAGGGAACATGGTCATAAGCCCTTTCCAAATCCACAAAACACAAGTGGGATTAGCAAAGTCCCATGACACCTAAATTATTTGTGAGAGGGTAAAAAGCTGGTCCACTTTTCTGCGACCAGGATGGAATCTGCATTGTAGCTCCGCAATACGAGGTTCGACAAACGTCCAGAGTAAGTATACTTAAGAACAAAATTTCAGTTCCAACTTTCAGCATTTCCTGTTGTGCAGTTCCATACTCAATACACTATATAGTAAAATAATGTTTCTTCCTTCCTTTGAAGAGAGGATGTCAGGATATAACAAACGACATGCAATAAAAGCCTGACTGCTTTGATGGAATTCAGCTCTCCACACATGCAATTCAGAGCACTCATGTGAAACAATATGTGAGGCAATATGACAAATATACAAATTCAGGGGCTTCTTGAATACTCTTACAGTAATGCTGAAGTGTGGGTCTACACTAATTGTATTTTATGCAGACAATAGGGCAAATGATAGGAATACACAGAAAAAGGGAAAAAACAGTCCTGCACAGTCCAAATGAATGTATTGGCCAGTAACCACACATGCACACTAGGAACTCATGAAGCCATTACATTCATTCTCTACAACCAGAGAATCGGCCAATGTTGACCATAGCCGCGTTTTCTTGTTTGCAGAAAGTTGGCTGATTTACAGCTGATGACATCATCCATCACAACCAATCACATACTAGCACTGCTAAATGTCCAGCCCATTGCTGTAGCATTTTACAGTTGCAGCTAGCAATCAACTAGCTTAAAGCATCTACAGCATAGGACAGTAGCACAGCAGTGTGGTTACTAGCTGTCCAAATGCTCAGTATGGATACAGATTAGAATGTGCAGCAGAGGCTTAACCACTACACTATCCCCTGAGGAATGGCTGCTATTTCAGTGTAAGTACACTGTCTGCCAATGGATATGGATGAGGTGATTCAAGGGGGTTTATCGAGGAGAGTCTGGCCTGTTTTGTCCCAGAACAAAACTCCTTGGCAGGTCCTACTGGCTGTTAAGCTTTGAATCGTCTCAACGTGTGTCCCGGATTGAATGCTTAGAACTGGACAAAAGAGTTGTTTGCATGACTTGGGGCCGTATAGAGGGGGAAATGTGAAATATTCAACCTCCCAAGAAGAATATCATTTTGTACTTTTTCATGTTAGCGTGTGAACCATCTGACAAGGAAACATCAGGACCCAAGACTTCAAAACCTTCCTGCCAGTTGTATAGCTAGTTGATTCAGATTATACAGACTCATGATTCTGTATAGATAAATGTACTCAGATTACATCATGCAAGTGGCAGACATTGATGTGCACCCAGTCTATTCCAGCAAAATGCAATTATGTCATAATGGGGTCCTCATTTACACACCCCCTCTCTTCCTCCAAGTGTGGTTGGAATCTTTCTTTGAAAGCAGAAGACACTGACTGTAAATAAAATCTAATTCATTACATTTCATCTTACTTCAGTCCGTTATGTACATAGGCAATTCCATTTGAGACACAGTAATGCAGTTAGCTAGCTGACTAGCACATCACATGGAGGAAAAGATCTTTTCAGGGTTCACATCAGGCTAACTGTGCAAGTAAAATCCTTCAATGTCTCTATGGACACTGAACTCTGACCTCTGTATACTGGAATCGATTTGATCCATAGAAAACACTGGCTAATGTAGCAGTAAATACATTCCCTCGGGAAGCTTGTCACATACTTCAACCTCCATATTTACAGAGGGTTTGAGGCAGCCTGGTTTGCACCCATGACTGCCTTTTTGTGTTCTGCCTGCCACTCAGGATTTCAGTTGCGAGCTCCACATGTCAAATTAGCAGTGGTAATAAACCATGCAGTAGGACGGGCTATGGGAGTTTGTAACCATTTGTGCTTTCTTTTATTTGCATTCCAGCATTTTGTATTTTTGTATAGTGAGCATTCTTGATTCTTGATTGTCTGCTTGCGTGTATGTGTGCATGTGTAAGCAGAGTTAGCGGTGTCAGTGAAGCAAGATTAAAGTGTGGTGCCAACATGCTGTGAGTGCCATGGTGCAGCAAAGGGAGGGTGGAGTGTGGGTGGAGGAATCAAGACAGGCAAAGTGAAGGAGGCATGGTACAGGCATGAGACGGATGGAGAGAACAAGGTATGGGGAGGATAACAGGAGAGCTGTAGTAGGGTAGACAAGGATGGGAAAGGGCCAAAATCACAAAGGACGGAGGAGAGAGCTTGGACTCCTGATCTGTGCTGGCCAGAGTTCAACCAGGGACAGCAGGGAGGGAGGGCAGGATGGTAAGATGGAGGGAGGAGGGTGGGATATGGACTGGTTCTGTCACTTACAGTAAGATCAGCGGGGATGTGAGGCCTGGGCCCTCTCAGTGAGGATGAATGTTGCACATGAATGCATCCCCCCCGCGCACACAGAAACACACACACATACACAAACACAAACACTGACTGTGAAGTCTGTGCGAAACATGCTGCCTCTCAGTAAGGATAAATGTCACAGAAAGACAGCCGTTTAGTACCGAGGCCCTGGGCTGTTTCTGACCTTAGCACAGGAGCTGTTTCTATTGATGCTGCTTCTCCATTTATTTGTTTCAGTGTGCGTGTGTGTTTCTGTGTCCGTGTCTATGTGTCTATGGCTGTGTATCTACAGTATGTGTGTTTGTTTGATGCGCCAGCGTGTGCAACCACGCATGCACGTGTACAAGAGTCTTTGCCTGTCTGCCTGAATACATCTCCATTTGTGCATTTGGTAGCTGTCAGGAAATACTTAAGAACTATGATTTTATGTATGATTATAGTATGATTTGACCATGTTCATGAAAGTAGGGGACATTTTGAGTGCGGGATTTTGCACATTGTTAGATTGCTATTAAAGGCATCCTTTTGTCAACAATCACATTTTAAGGGGAAATGTGAGGGAAAACAATTAATGTGGCGACCATCTCACTTTCCATAATTGAACAAATCAGCCATTGATAATCACAATATATTGCGATCCAAATGCCCAAACATTCTATGGCGAATAGACAGTGGGAGTGCAGACTGATCTGATGCTAAGTATAAGCCCCTTGGGGTTTATATGGCTCCCTGGAACTTTATGAAAGCTGATCAATGACAAACAAAAGTGGTGGGAATCATGTTAACCCTGTGTGTGGGTGAGTGTGTGTGTATGTGTAAGTGTTTGGGCTGTGTATGTGTGTGTGTGTGTGTGTGTGTGAGGGGGTGGTCGGGGAAACGAAACTGAGCCGGCTTGATGTTTATTAAGCTTGGCACAGTTAGATTAGCTTCACTGGCCCACAGGCTCTCTCTCCCCCTCTCTCTCTCTCTCTCTCGCTCCTTTTCCTCTTTTCCTCTCACCATCTCTCTGTCTGTCAGTTACGTAGGTGCTGTTGAGTTAAAAGGTTTGTTTGCTTCCTTAGTCTTTGATGCAGCATGACACGCCACACTGTCAAGTCTTACACTGTGTCAAATCGAATCTGCAGAACCAAAATTTGTCAAATTACTCTTTCCGGTTATCAACTTCACCTCACTGAATAAAAGATGGATGAGTTATTATGCAAGTATGATGACACAAGTGAAAAATGAATGAATGAATGTAATATAGTGAATGAAGTTAATGCAGACATCCTTGAAAGGCTTTTGACATGGCGGTCGCCGGGTGGAGGTCGGTAGTGATTGATGATCTGCCAATAAATAAACTGAACTAAAATAGAGACGAACAAAACAGGTATAGTAATATCAAACAAAAATCAAATTACATACCCAAAACATCCAGTTAACAGCGGTCCTCTGGGAGAAAATAAATTGTTGATGAGAGAAGCCTAGGCAAGCTTCTAGTCGGGTCACGAAAAGTGCAGGCAAATAGTAGCACAGTACATTGGAGTGCAGAACGGCATCTCAGAATGGCCGACTCTTTAGTCCTTGTCACAGACGGGCAACTGAGTGCAGCTGACGACTACCCAATGCATTTATCTAATAAGCTTGCCACCTAAAGTATATCTACATAAAATCAAAATCTCATCAAATGTCATTCCTGCCCATCACTGTGCAGTGTTGCAGGTTAATGTGTAGCTTGTATGGGCAGCTTGTTAGCGAGGTGTGAAGTCTTTACTACTTGATTACTGGGCCATACAGTCATAAACCTTATCTGGTCATTACCACACTGCAAGCAACACAGATCTCCCATACCTCAGCAAAGCCTATAAACTGTGACCCAATAAATACAAATGTAGTTTTGGGGAATGTGAAGTGTGGAGAATTTTCTTGAGTCATTTTCTCACATCTCTATAAAATTAGAAAGAACATTTCAATGTGGTACTATAAGGTTCTATTTTCCATCCAATCACAAACTTCAATGTTTCAATAAGGACCGCTTCGTGGATCACCACATGTACAGTAAGGCAGGGTAGCATGATTTCATGAGACTGGGTCCTACGGTGAGAGAAGAAATATCTGAAATTTTGGTGCCAGGATCAGAAAGTAATGAATTGAATAATAATAATAATAATAATAATAATAATAATAATAAAAATAAGTTTATTTATATAGCACCTTTCAAGAACAGACGTCACAAAGTGCTTCACAATAAAACAAAGAAAGAAAAATAATGAACAGAGCAACAGACATTAAATGCAGACATCCAGCTAAAAACATAAGACATCACAAAAATGGATAAAGAAAAATTAAACAAAAGCAAGTCTAAACAAATGGGTCTTGAGCTGCTTTTTAAAAGCAGATCTTAAGTCCAGTGGGAGAGAGTTCCAAAATATAATAATACAATGTTACCTACTTACTGTGTTACCTATTTACTGTATTTCAATGGGTCTTGCCTCAGAGAAGTGTTGCGATTATTATTATGCTATGCTCTGAATAGATTGTGAAACCACATCATGATGTATGCGCTGACAATTACCAATCAACTGCACAGAGCCACACAGGCTGCAGCGGGACAAACAACAAACAAGACATTATTGTGAATAGCAAACAGGTATGAATAGACTATTAGCATAATGTTCAAAGGCAAACAACTCACGTTGGATAGGATGCTTGTCTGGAGGACAACAAGAGGCTCTTGGAGTCACTCGCATACACACACACACACACACACACACACGCATGAATTTTCACATGGCCAAGCCTATGAATAACACTGTTTTAATACACTTGTAAGTCTGGGCCCAAATTAACCAAATTCAAGAGTTTTTGTGTGCCAGTTAGACACGTGTACACACACAAGCACAAATTTTCATTTACATATTAATGACAAGAGTCACAGGCAATTGTTCATGTTTGCTTTTGTTTTATTCATGAACTCATGTGGCCACTGCATGTATGGTATATATGGTTTCCTGCTCACTGCCCTTTATGACGACGCCCATTCGGTGGCTTGGTGACAAAATGGATTGTTTGTCACTCACTGTGGATTTGCCTTTGGTTGGAAAACACTGAATGATGAAAGATGGAGTGTACGTGTTTTTGTGCTTACATGTGTGTGTAAGGATGCACGCATGTTCGTATGCTTACGTGCATGTGAATGCATGTGTGTCCGTGTGTTTATGTGTTTTATGTGTGTGTGTGCATGGACACGCACACGTGGTTGTGTTTTGTAGCTTGAGACGTGCCCAGAACAGAGTTTGGAATAACAAGCGTGTTCTCGGGCGCTGCAGTGTTCTGGCTAATCAGATGGAAGAATTGGAAACAGGCAGTCGAGTCTCTCTTCTATCATTCTGTTCACTGTGAGGTGGACTCACGAACAGCTGTCTGCATGCTCACGCACACACACGCATGTACACACATACACATACACGGAATCTTTACAGAGTTCTAAACCAGTGTCTCTCTATATTTCTGAAAACACTTCGGTGTAACAAACCAACAAAATTCCAATGCACCCCAAATCATGAGTTCCTTGCATGTCACACGAAATGTCTACTTTTATGTTCTCTATATGGATTTTATTAACATTTGACATAATTCTCAGGAACACCTGAACACACAATAGTATTAGTAGTACTTTGATTATTACAGATTATTGTTTGACATTCAAAAAACAACTACATCCTTTTATCATTAGCTATACATCCTTGATTAACAGCATTCTTGTACCAAGCTCATCATTGCATCTTCATGTTTGAATGAAGTTCAATAACCCCACTGGTTCAAGAGAGACTTTATTAGTTGATAATCCAATTTATTAAGAAGATATACTGTCTTTGTAAAGGCCTCATACTGCACATCGCTGTGGATAACTCGTAGCATCAGTAGTCTGATCTTGTAGCGAACTCACAAGGTCACAGACTCTGTTAAATATTCATAATATCAGGCCTTTCCATGCATTTCATTGGTATTTGTTGTAGGCAGCCACACCGCGTCTCTCCATCTCAAGCCACTGAAACAATCAAACCAGGTTAGGCCTTATTTGTTCTGTTTAAGTGGCATTTCTAAATCGCTGTGGGATGGGTAGCTCTTCTTTGGCTATGAATGTGTGTGTGTGTGTGTGTGTGTGTGTGTGTGTGTGCATTTGTGTGTGTGTTTGTGTGTGTGTGTTATCCCAGCGGATCGCTGCGGTAGGAGCTGGGTAGATTGTTGGACAAACACACAGTGAGTGAAGGTCAGTCAGAGGGGGCAGATGAGGGAAGGTGAAATGGAAAAAAGGAGGGATGGGGTGAAAAAATAGATTGGATCAAGACCGGTGGCGTCGCTCAGGTACGGCTCCTGTTAACACATCTCTCCCTTTCTCTGCCTCTCTCTCTCTCTCTGGCCTGTATGGTGGTGTCACACAGTACTGAGTGTGCAAATAAAAGAAGGGATGAATACTCATGGTCTAGTTTAATCCCACATGCTAAACACAGCTCACTCTCTTCAATTTCTTATATGTCAATCTATCTTGGTATTACAGATGTTTCAGTCTGTGTCAATTCCCATGCATACTGTACACACACACACACACACACCCACACACATTCAGTCTACACAATTTCCTACACTCTCACACAAACACTTTCCCTTGCATCTGGCCCTTTCCCGTTCCCATGCCTCTGACTCTTACCTGAGCTACCAGTGACACACACACACACACACACACACACACACACACACACACACACACACGAACACAGGCCCCTATCAGAGTCCTGATAAGCAGGTTTTTATCCATGGATTCCTGAAGGGTTAGCAGCCGCAGCTTATCATGGCGCTGACGCAAGGCTATCCTGCTGCCCAGGGAAGAGTGTTTTTCTAGCTTGACCAGCAGGGAATAACAGGCTTTGGTTGGATTTCCTGGTCTGGCCTGATGAGATGAAGGAGGAGATGGGCCTGTGTGAGACTGGGCGTCTGTTCCAGTTTGAAAGAGACGCCACAAGTTGAGTAGACCGTGCCACTGTTTTTCTGCTGGTGGTAGGAGATTGTCACAGATTTATGATAAGCTTTGTCCTCCTCCTAAAATGTAAGAGAAAAAGAGAAAAATGACTCAAAAGCACACAGAGGATGTGCATTGTTTTTTGTTTTGTTTTGTATAAATGTTTTCATGGGGTAAAGTTTGGTTGCCTGTGACGTCTTGTCCCCCCCCCCCACCCCCCCCCACCCCCCAAGGGAGTGAGGGAGTCTGCTACAACTTAGGTTCATTCAAATGCACGTCTCAAAAGTGGGATTTCTATTCCTCATCTCTTCTGCCTCTTTTACACCCCCCCCCCCCCCCCCCCCCACACCCACCCACCCACACACACACACACACACACACACCTCAAAAGACAGTGGTATGCTCGATGTTCCAGGTCATTACTAGTGTGAACAGGCCACTGTGGGAGATTTATCCCTGGTGGAGAGCAACAAACAGGATATGGTGCATTTTCTGCTGCACCAACACATAAACAACTGCTGATGCATCGTATGGTAACGATTAAGGGGAGAGAGAATTAGACTGAGCGAGGTGTGTGTGTGTGTGTGTGTGTGTGTGTGTGTGTGTGTGACTGTGGGTGGGGGGTAGGATGCTGCATATTTCTCACTGTAATATGCATTTTAGCACTGTCTTGTTTAGCAAAGCATTTCCATCAATTCCTTGGTTCTGTGGTGAAGTTTCTGTTATCTTGTTTTCACCTTACATTTTTAAAGGCACTGGAATGCCATAGCTGTGATAAACCAGTGCATATAGCCACCAAATACCTCAATAATTAAAATGAAATTCTACACAACATGAGTTAAACTTCCACATAATCCTGTTGATCTTGTCATCTTTGTATAGAGAATCAGTGTTTTTATTTTCTTTTTTTGTACTGCATTCATGTCTACTGCTTCTTCCGTAACAGATGCAAGTCTGCATTGATCAACTAACTCTCAGGTGCTCCACAACAACCAATATTACTACCAATATGTTTGCGATTCTGCTGTTAGTTGTTTGTTAGTAATACTAAAAAAACAATGCTTGTTTCTTCTAACACTAACAGAAGCACCCATGAAGATCAGCCTGGCCACTTATATCAGCAAGGTGGCCAAACGCGTCTTGTGCTGTGATAAATTCACGAGATAGTCTGGCTTGTGAGGCTAACATGCCCCTGTTCGAGCTTGACGATATGACCAGTTCAGTGAAAAAAGTATCATGTATTTTTTGCTCTGGTCAACGATTCTGTGAGAATTCAGTATCCCCTCTCCAAATTGTGTGGGAAGTAATTTCCAGACGGGTGTATTTTTTTCCTCTGTAATCACGTCAGCAAAACATTTTTCTGTGAGAAAATAAGAAAAAACGTTTTTAAATGTCTCACCACTCCAGCCATAATAGTACCCCATCTCTCTAGCTGATTGATTTAACCATAAATTCTGTGTATTATGGAAAGTTTCTAATTAGATTAGAGAGACTTCATCAGCAAAGTGGTAAAAATATAACAAAACAGATGATAAACAGAAAGTACTAGGTATTCATTTGTTGAGCAGCAGAGATGAACCCAGAGATAGTTCATTTGTTTCCATGTTGATACGATATCTTACACACCACTAATCAGGTTTTGACAAATCTCACCACTCCATTCTGGCATTTTCAAAATGACTTTGATTTGCCCAATATGGCTTTAACATAATTTTGCACATCGGTTGTAAAAGGTTGTAGATGTTGATAACAGCACTATTTCGATTACAGTCTATAATTTGTAATTATCTTTTCACTGCATATAGTCTATGGGTTATGGGGGCAATTTTTACAGTTCTTTATCTTCAGCACAATAAAGCCTGACTGATCAGTCTTCTGATGGTTATGAGTGCAGTCAGCTATTATGCTGCTATGACCACTTACAGGTATGTATTTGGTATTTTCCTATGGAAATAAAGAAAGAAAAACAAAAAGCTGAGCTTGTTCCTAATCCTTATTAGAGAGTTGTTTTCCTTTAAGTATTTACTTGGCAGAGGCTTATAAAGGGTTAAATTGTCTTGGGCCATAATACACTAACTGATTTATAAATAGAGGCTCATATTTTGTGTATCTGGTATGAAAAGTTTTTTAAACTAAAAAAAAAAAAGGCAAGACTTTTGGGCCAGGTAAACACCTAAATCAAATCAGCAAGACTGTGTGTTCCAATTCATCAGTATCTTTACCTTTCACCCTGGTCATCTCACAGGTATATCTGCTGTTTTTTCTTTTCAGAATTAATTCTTTTTTTTGCATATGGTTAAATTCTGACAAATTGAGGGCATCCAATAACCAAAACAAGGTGCATTTCACTCATTTACTCATGAATTTACTCATGAAAGCAATTCATGCACAGGCATTGCCTTTTGTACTCTGGAGTCAATCATAGTTGCAACATTTAAATATATTTTGTTGCCAGGGCAAGGTTTAATACATAATCTTCATCAACATCTCATTACAACCAATTACACTACTTCAAAGGGTTTAATACACAATACTGAAAAATAACCAATGCAGTGCAATGTGTAGAAGCTGAGACCTGGAGTCACAGACAGTGAGCTCAGGTCTGCTTTGAGAAGTATTAATCGAATGTTAAATCTCCAATGAAAAAAAAAGAAGAAAAAAAAAACGATTGCCTGTATTTGCTGAACACTGGCATGTTTTTGTTTTTTTTAAATTGCAAACTGCCTGTGCTGCCTGCTTCTTCAACGCCTGTCGTGGACTTTACAGATGCCAGTTACCTCAGCCTCAGGCTATATGCCATTTCTACACTGTCAGAAAATAAGGTTCAGAATTGTACCTTTACCTTGTGTCCTGACACAGACACCGCAGACAAAAACAAACAACAACAAAAAAAAGAAAAGTTGCATGTTGTAGCTTAAAGAAAATCATTACAATCACACACATAATAGTGCTTTCTTCCTTCTTGTGTATGTTAAAACTTGTTTTAACATACACGTCTGTGACATCCTCAGGCATTCAGTCAGTAATTTGGTGCGCGTTGTTTAGAGCAATGAATTGTGTGTCCTTGGAATCCAATTGTCTCCACAGTCGCTGTTGGAGTGTGCCACTGCACTAAAAGCGTCGAGTGCCACAGGCTCCTTCAGAGACTGCCCCCTTGGAGCAGGAATGGGTCAGAGCAGCACCTTCAAATAACATTTCTAGTGTTTAGCAAAACATGGAGAGGCAGAGGGAAGAAGTGAGAGAGAACAGTCATCTCACTGCTGCACGGCCCCCGGAGACACGGTCCCTCCCCTCTCCTCACATTCGCACGTGCACCCACACTCAAACACGTACAGTGGCACACACACGTACACACGTACACACACACACACACACACACACACACACACACAGCAGCGGCAGCATAGTCTGCTTTCTCCTTCAAGGGGCACAGGCAGTCTGTTGTCCCTGGCAGCCAAACAACTGGCCAATGACGTCTCTCTGGCCCAGTGTGTCAGAGCATGACGAATAGTTTTATGTGCTATTATCCAAAAAGGTTATGACAACAGGAACACATTCTATAATGTCTTACTGTAAAAGAAGAGGTATATTCAGGAACGCATAGGACCAGATTGTAAATTTTACAGGCGGGTGTGACTTGGCGATAAATCAAGAGCAGTGACACGTTCAGCTTTGGTTTACATTTTGACAGTCGTAATGAAAACACCATGGTGATGTCTCAATAACCTTGTGCGTGTACAGTATATGTGTGTGCGTGTGTGTCTGTTTGTCTGCGTGGAATAGAGAGAGAGAGAGAGAGAGAGAGAGAGAGAGTTTGAGGCAGTTTGAATTGCCCAGCTCATTAGCAGTAGTGTAGAGAACTGTTTGAATTAAAGCACTTTGTGCTCAATGGTTTTCTGCTCATCAAAAATACAGCTATGTAAACATTAAGTCTCAGCCAGCTGAAAGGAGAGAAGAGAAGAGAAGAGAAGAGAAGAGAAGAGAAGAGAAGAGAAGAGAAGAGAAGAGAAGAGAAGAGAAGAGAAGAGAATTTAAAACCCACTCCTCAAGTCTTACTCTTTTGCTTTGTTTTTGTTTTTGTTTCTCTCTTTGGTTTTAGAGTCATAGATATTTGATTGGAGTTGGCCCACAACCATGCAAAGTCCCTCGGTGTCTGCAAAGTCTGAGCATTTCTTTTGCACTGTGGAAGGTATTTTATATGGCAAGTTGTTAAAATGTTTCAACATGCAAAAACTCTCTCTCTCTCCCTCCCTCTCTCTCTCTCTCTCTCTCTCTCTCTCTCTCTCGTTCTCCCGCTCTCAAAAAGCCCAGAGGTCCAAGTCAACCATGACAGAGCTAATTAGTCACCCATAACATAATTAAAAACTGTTATCATTATGAATCACCCCATAATTTGGAAACAAAAAAACTTGCAGTGTTTTGAAAATCCAGGTTGTTTTTTAGCTCCATCTTTGCTAATGATTGCACCCGGCGACCCTTTCAGATTTGGATTCTGTTACCAGAAACGGGAGCGTTGGGTCCAGAAACTCATGTTTAAAATTCTATTTTGGGGAGCTTTGATCTTGAACCCAGCTTATTATGTAAAGGTTAATAAGGAGAAAATGGCTACTTCTTGGATCATAACTCACAGCTTATTTTGGTACGCCATTAATCATAACTTATGCTGCAGAAATATTCAAAGCCAAATATCATGCAGTCTTCTTGATGCACGAGGAAAGCACACATTGCTTTCTCTCTTCTCTTTAAAGTTGCTTTCTGTTTAAAGTGGGTTTTTTGGTGACAACTTGGATGATAAGCAGTTGTTGTTGTGTTGTGTTTTTCAATGCACTTCCCAGAGATCACGTCAGAATCAAACAGTGTTGCCAGTACTGTGTTTTCCCTTGGATTTTCTGTTGAAGTTTGAGTTTATGTATTTTCTTTGTCTGTTCAGCCTTGATGGCTATCGCTGGTTATGCTAACTACTGACTTCAAGTTTATTCCAAACAAACTGCTGTTGCTGCTGCTGGGAACGCAAAACACAGAGGATTTTTCCCAGTGGGTGTTCAGAACAGCAACAGTTTCACCAGCACTTCTACGTCTGTGGACTGACGGCATCCACCACACCCCCAAACAAACACCAGACGAGTGAAGCAACTATGAATAACTGAAAGGCAGAATTTAAGCCAGCGCCTAAGAGCGACCATGTCTACAGTACATTATATAAATATATCAAACATGTTTATTAAAATGATATAACTGTTTAGTCTAATTAATGCCTAATAAATGATAGCAAGACCTACCGGTCGAAAAGAAAAAAAGATCCACATCTGCATCTCTCCTCACTGTCCCTTCTCATCTTTGAGTGCTTTTCATCTTGGAAAGGCAAAGCCGATGTTCACTCTACTTTTGGCTCAAAGACAGTCGGTTTCCTTCTTAGCACGCTTGCTTTCCTCTGGGCGATTAATATGTTTCTTTTTTCCTTGGATTTCCTGCTGATGAAGTTTGAGTTTCTGTAGGTACCGCTCTTTTCTTTGATGGTTCAGCCATGGTGGCTATCGCTGCTCATGCTAACTACTCAGTTCTTCTTCAAATAAACCTCTGTTGCTGCTGACAGAAACATAAAGCAAATCACTCTCTGTGCACCATAAGATTTTTCCTGGGAAAGACCTACTAGACACCAAATGTAGCAAAAGCTTTCATGAACTTGGTATAGGTTGAATCACTATTGTGTTATATCAATCGGCAATAGAGACAAACAAAATTTATATTTATTTAGATAAAAAGGTCATGGATTACTACTTTAAAAAACAACAATCCACTTAGACAAATACAAACGTTTTATCTAATGCATGTCTTTAGTTTCCATGGGCCTTTTGTTTCACATTTGACCACTGCAAAAGATCGATTGGAGCATATACTGTATATATTATGGCTAGTTTATGTCTTTATACAGTTTTTATATGGACTCTCATATATCATAGAGGGTCCGAGATTTATTGCGATGTACATAAGACTCGTATACATCCCAGAACCATATATGGACACCATGTGAAAAAGTCTCATCCACTCTGACACAGGCCAGGTCATAAAAGGGATCTTCCACACATGGTGTCTGTATAAATGCATGCGTCCAGGATGTTTAAGTGTCTCACTCTGTGCGGGCATTCATTTACAGATAATCTGATGAAAAAGAAAAAAAAAACGTTCCGTTCTTTTGGAGCCCTTCACGACGATAGATGACACTATTGAAACACTTCCTTGATACAACCGGCGGAGCGTGTCTGGAGAACGTCTCAGAGAGCGAAGGTCAAAGAATGTTATTATCATGTGCTACCTCTGCCAAGATGGGATTTACTGTGTGTATGTACAGTATGTATGTAAGTGCTGATGTGCAGTACCAGCTGTCAGAACTAAACCTCGGCCCAGACTGAATCCTCTCCTCCGGTGCGCCTGGTTTGCCTTATAGTCACATTATCAAGGCTCAGCCGAAGTGACGGAAAGGATTTTTTGTTTGTTTCTTGGGGATTAGTTGCAGTTTTACAGGGCATTGTGGGTGTCGAACTTGTAAACATGAGCCAATGGCAATAAAACTGTCTACCTGGTACAGGGAAACTGAACAGTGAGCTAGAAAAATGAGCCCACATCATCCTTGCAGCTTTAAGTCACCAGTGAAACGGCAGCAAATTTTGTGAAATATCCACTGTGATGGGTTGACTACAACATTAGATTCATGCCCTGATCGCACTTGATATGAACCCTATTGTGTAACACTGCATGCCAGTGGAACTATTATAACAAAACAGTGTTATTAAGCTACACCAAAAGCTGTAATAACTCAAAACTATTAACAGGTAAATATACTATACATTTGACATGCTGATGAATGCATATACAAAAACCTGCTGTATATCTTGATATCTTGTATCTTGATCTATCAGGCAGATGTTTTGTAACATTTCAAAAAAACTTTATTTCTAACCTGTTTCTTTTTAAATCTTTCAATAATGTACACTTACTTAAAGCACTACTAATGATCTCTGTCCCAAAGAACCAATTTACATGATTTAGTTGAGTTAACAATATAAGAGAAAGAGACAACAGCTTTGGAATAGCTTTGTGTGATCACAGTGCATCCTTTTTAATCCGCTCATAAAATGTAGGGCAAACAGGTGAAGGCTACCGACTTGTCCTGGGCTAGCCTCCCAGAGAGAAACAGGAGGCAGAGTATGATGCGATTTAGGATTATAATCCAAAAACAATCATGGATGGCAAGATTATTATCATCAGAGCCCATTGTTGTTTGTTGTTTGTACGTTTCATTGTGTGGTGTGTTGCGTAGTTTGCTTTTTGAAGTACATATTTGGTCACAAAAATGAACTGTCAATGTATGTCACCAGGTTAAAGGAAAGTAAAGTAAGTCTTTGGGGAGATAAGGCCTATCCAGTGCATACATATGAAAAAATAGATAGTTTCAACACAATCAACATTACAGAGTAATAATATTACAATATTAAAGATCATCCTCATCATTACTACTAACACCACAACATCAGCAATAATGTTGTAGTAGTGCAACAATATTTATTAGGACTGGAAACTTACCCTGGCCACTGGCCCATAATGAAAATTCATTATAATGTTCCTATAATGTTTCAATATGGACTTGTATTGTGTCTGTGGTATTTAATAGTGAGTTAATAGTGACCTTTGAGTATTCATGGTATTGTTTTAACTCTTGTAGTACCACTATAATATTCCCAAAGGTATTTTCTGTGATATTTGTATAGGATACTAACATTTATGACAGGATTAGATACTGTAGTTAATTTTCGTAAGGGGCAGCTCCATCTCGGAGTAAAATCCAGGAAATCTTCATGTAAACATGGCATCCATCCACTCAGCACTGAGTCACATCCAGAGCAGACTGCAGCCTGCAGAGTGAAACAGTGGGAAGAGCTGAAACGTGACGGAGGAATTACCGGAGCGGCACAAAAAAGGGATAGTGTCTAGTGGGAGGAGAGCGGGAGGAAGAAAGAGAGAGAGAGAGAGAGAGAGAGAGAGAGAGAGAGAGAGAGAGAGAGAGAGAGAGAGAGAGAGAGAGAGAGAGAGAGAGAGAGACTGTGGAGGAGAGGCAGTGGCCTAGATGTGTGAAACGCCAGGAGTTGCTTTTTTGGTTCACTGGCTGATTACCAGGGGCAACTGAACAGTAGGGTAAATGAGAGGTAATGGGGAAGTTTTGAACCACAAAAGCATAAAAGTTGTGAACCCCCTGATTTGGGACGCTTTTTTCAATAGTGCATGAATATTTGCTGAACTTTTGTTAAACAACATTTTGGTGTCGCCAATCAGCAGCGCACAGACAACATGCGTTATCATGGGAATTAGACCTGGAATGAAACATGTAGACTGAGACACTCACACAGAGACTAAATATATTATTATCCCGGACGGCCACAGCAGCATTCCGCTTGACTGATAGCGATGGCCTTGGAGGCAGACAGCGACAGAGGTTCATCAAGGAGCGCTCATGAAAAATATCCCCGGGCGGCGTTGGAGCGCAACGGCTACGTGAAGACATGTGTCACCCCGCTGTACCAGGACGCAGGAAGCCAGTCGTGGCTGAGACTCGCCGTGACATGGACTTACCGAGGAGTGTCGTCTGCGGTCTGCGTGGCCTCCGTCTCCGTTATTCTCGCTCTGCTGCTCAGATTGGTCGACTGGGATGTAGGCAGCAGCGACGAAAATAGCGGCGGGTCCGGCTCTCGTCTTCATTTCGCGGCGAGCTGCGCCGCGGAGCTGCTCCTGACTGCGTGGTACCTCGTCTCTCCCGTTTTCACACTCGTATGTGCCTTCTTCTGGGTCGGGCTGTATCTGATTCGCTGCGGGGTGCTCATCCGTACCGCGGTTTTCCTGTTAGCGGCGTGCCACTTGGGCGAAGCCGCGGCGCAGTCCCTCCTGCGCGGCGCCGAGGAGCAGCTGCTGTCCCTCCCCGCCACCCTGGTTGTCCTCGGCTGCCTGGCCAGCGGGGCTCTGCTGGTCGTCCGACTGGGTCAGGGAGTGTCCATCATCGTCTTCATCAGCATCATCCGGGCCGTCTCCCTCGTCTCTCTGAGCAGAGTCCGGGCCAGCTGGAGACCCTACCTGGCCTACCTGCTGGGGCTGCTGGGGGTTTTGCTTGCGCGGTATGCTGACCGGCTCCTGCCGGCCTCAGGGACCAGCGGGACGGGGTGCTGTGGCTCTGTGACCGGGGCGAAGGAGGAGGACATCCCGGTCTTCAAAAGGAGACGGAGGTCCAGCTCCATAGCGGCCTCGGAAATGATGGCTCATACTCAGAGCAACAGCAAGTCCCACCGCAGGACTTCGCTGCCTTGCATTCCGCGGGACCAGGTCAGACACGTCCAACTTTGGACATTTGAAGTTCTGCATGTTAAAATGTTTTCTGTTCGTTTTGCTCATGACCTTTAATTACAGCAGGCCTAAACGCTCTTAGTGATGGACATGACATGCGTGACAGCTTTACGCACGTTTCCTTTTTGGTAACAGGCCACCAAGGATAATTATAGGCAGATAGGCCCAGTAATAGTAATAATAATAATAATAATAATAATAATAATAATAATAATAATAATAATAATAATAATATATTCACTTCGATTTCACTGGTATATAACTTTACAATTTTCAAGCCCTTGTTTATCCTGGTATTCTCGATTTACGCCCACAACAAAGTGTTTTGCAGGGCAACATCCTCTACACACCGCAAACAATGCTGTTTACCTTAGTTCTAATACTGCTGTTAATTTGGTCATCGTCATTGTGCATGACTGTGTTTGTGTTGCTGATAAGCAAATGGACGGTGCACTTAGCAAGCCCATGCCACGGTTGAGTGGTCAGTGGATTTGGTGTAAGATTGTTGTATAGGCCTATCTCTTTGTGTGTGTGTGTGCGTGTGTGTGTGTGTGTGTGTGTGTGTACGTACGTGTGTGTACACTTGCATGTGTGCTTCTGCTCTCCTGGGTGCTGGCCAGTGACGTATAGTGCAGAGATTCCCAAACTTTCTAATGTCAGTGACCCCAAAAAATATACACATTAGATCATATGGACCCACATTTTATTTGATTGTGTCCTACGGAACCCCATCTAAGAAGATTCCTGTTATTAGTTATGATTTAGTATTGAAATACTGTTGGTGGGGCAAAGATAACATCTAGTGAATTAAATAAAAGTGAAATTGAACTACTCCTCATGTTGACCCCTTGGAATCCCCTTAAGGATCCCTGAAGGTCCCGGGACCCCTTTTTGGGAACCACCAGTGTAGTGAATGGAATGTGAAATAAAGAAGACAGGTGTAGTGCTGAAGGGAGGAGTGTATAATAATGTGACCCTAACATCCATATTTTTTTTATGTGGGTGAATATACTCAAAACATCCAGGTAATGAGGTGGATGTGCTCTGCATCTCATCCATACTGCACTGGGTTCTGGTCCGGTTCGATCAGCCAGCAGCGCTTCTCTGTCTGTTTGTTGCCTCTGTTACACTCAGATAGATTGACCTGGTAAATATTTTATTCTTGCCTTAGGATAGTTTTGTTTTTATTAGTAAACATTTATTTTTGCCTCACAAAACCAGAGAGGAAACTGTCACTGATGTACAACTCCATAGTGATTGCTGTGAAAAAATGGAAAAGGTGAGTGTGACAGTATCCAGGATGATTTTCTATGGATCAGCGTGCTGAAATGTGGTTTCATGCTCTGATCTCACTAACTGTGCAGGTGTAAAAACTGACATTGAGTCTACAGAGGCAATCTCTGATCGAATGGTTCTGATTGCCAATGAAGACTCCTGGTTGTATATTATCGCAGATCAGAGCTGTGAATCTGTAGTTTCTAGTTTAGAGAGAGAATTGCCTGTGTTCATACTGATTGGCTTGTCATAGTTCTTTAGAAAAAAGTTGTTAATTTTTCAACTGAATGGTATTTCCTTTTAACTTAGGAACGGACCACCAGAGCTTAAGGTCCTGGGCAGAATCATCTGTTTGCCCCCCCCTTCCCTGCCTTGCCTTACCCCATTTACAAATAGTACTTCCACCTTCTATATCTATTATACTTTGATGCTTTGTCTGTTGAATCTACACCATTTGCAATTTAATACACTTGATATACTTGACGTGTCATGCAGGATTACACCTACGTTTAATCAAACACTTGTTTTGTGCTTTAACTACTGGATTATATTTTTATAATCATTACGTACCATGTCGACGCGACGCCCTGGGTTCGAATCTGACCCAGGACATTTGTTGCGTGTCTTCTCCCTCTCTCTCTCTACTTTGAATGGTCTAAAACTAATAGAAAGTAATAGCTGGACTAAAATCTAGCCAAAATAATCCATTTATTAATACAAATGCATAGTGACAAAGTTAAAGGTGCAAAGAACAAAAAAAGGAAGAAAAAACATTCTGTAGTCTTTGAAGACCCAGCATGTGGTATTATAGGTTTCTTTTGTTTTTCATGTTTACGGCTGACAGACGTTTGATTGCTTAATTACTTTTTAGCCTATACTGAAGCTATTCCCACAAGATTACTTACAGAATATATAACAGCAATAGCATCACTCACTCAAGTTGGTTCGCTCTCAGCTCTCTTGTAGTCTCTGCCTCCCATTGTGCTCATGCCCTCTAGTGACAGGTGAAGATAAAACCAAGGGATGCAGAGGGAATGAAAGAGGAGCTGACCATGTTGCCACAGAGAGACAGAAATGGGGATCCATACACAACGATTTTGAAATCTGAGCTTGTGTCATACACTTATTTCAACTTATGTCAACTTTTTTCCTTTTAGCAAAATAAGTAGCATAATTCAAAGTGTTTAAATTGGTCTTTTTCCTCTTTTGGCAACTTTTCCCTGATCTCCTTCATAGACTTGGAGACTAGAGAGGCCAAGGAAACACGGCAGAGAATGGAACGGCTTGACTGCAGTGATAAAGTGGTTCATCACTGCTCTCCTTTCTATATGTAGTGTAATGGCAATTGACGAGGTTAGTGTACTACTGAAAGGTACATTGTGACCCCGCCTTCTTCAATATGTCAATACTAATTAGGATGATGGTTTACTCTGTTTGCTCATAGTTAGAGGTGGGTATCCTGTGTGTACTTACATACTGTATAGCCTTGACTACACAACTGTTCTCTCTGTTAGATTCACTCTAATCTTTTCTATGATCAAGGTGGAGTGAAACCAATTTTAAGGTGTTAAGCAAATCACTGTTAGTGCCATTATTGTGTGTCACTGTGGTCCAGTAATCCCCATCCCCATACATTTCGCCTTTTTCCGAAGAAGCCTCAAATTGCTGTTTCCATGGAAAGTGCAATTTATCCGAGGTAGTACTCAGTCAGTGTCTGTGTAAGTGATGGCGAGCCATCCATGGCCCTATTAGAGCAGAGCACATGAGCCTCTCGGAGTAGAGTACCTGATCTGGAATCACACAATTCAGTCCCAATCTCACAATCTCATTCGTCCACCTGGAAGCTCGGACTGATCCTACATCAGCTGTCCTGCCCTCCGAGATGCTTGATTGTACATCGCTAATCGGTATCCAGGGAACCCTGAGTTAGTGGACTATCTGTACTATTAGAACAGCACCATTACCCATTCCGCCCCGCCGTCTCTGGAACAAGGTGACAGGAGTGTTGACAAATTGGACTGCCTCTCCCCCTTCGCTCTCACAGCACTCACAGAATCGCGGCTTTGGAACTCAAAAGACCTCACAATTGACCAGATGCCGCGGACAGCGTGTCCTCCGGTGGCCCGTCCTCGCTGTGTGTTTTGTGTGACACTCGAGAGAGACCTAGAGATCTAGGTAGGGCATGGAGGGAGAGGAACACAGGGAAATGGACTGCAAATAAAAACATCACTTTGCGTTCCAAAGTAATACGATAAGATGTTTTTCATCACAGACACTACACTTGAATGTTACCAAATGATAGAATTTTCTGGGCCATTAGTTTAATGCACTGACTTTTAGCAGGGTTACTATAGAGGGTTATTTCCCAAAAGCCAGTGCAGTGATAGTCTATTGAGAAAAGGCTCTCGTAGCTCTCTCTCATTCTCTCTCTCTCTCTACCATTTCAGTTCTTAACCCACAAAAAATAAAGCAGTGCCGACTTGTGACCCTCTGTTGTGGGCACAAGCATGCAGAACGGTGAACTTTGACACTCAATTATGTTTTATATTTTCCTGTTTCGGGATATTCTGCTTAATTTGTGGAAGTGTTGAAGTTCAAATATTCATTATTTCACAAGGAAAAGGCACACACACACATACACACACACACACACACACACACACACGCACACACACACACACGCACACACACACACACACACACACACACACACTTGTTTTTCCATAATACAATTTCTTTCCCAGTGAATCAATCAGTAAATCAACAAATCAATGAGTCAAAACACTCTTTTTCTTTATTACACATATTGTGCTGAGAGATTGTGCTTGATATTAGTATGTTGAATATTTTGATATCAATTTTTGATATTAGAGGGTTTTTAAATAGATTCTAATCCATTGTGATCTTTCTGGACCGGATCCAGGCAGAGACTCACTGTGTGTTATTCTGCAGTGACAGAAGTTGTTTGTCTTTTAGCCAGGGTCTCTGTGGAATGGGGATTTGGGGAGGAAAAGGCCTTTGCTCGTGGTTTTTGGGTCACATTCAATCGAAACATACTCGCTCTGTGCAGGATACCAACAGCCATAAATAGGATGTTTATAAAAAGCACTCATATTTCCAAGTGTTTTTGTTATTTGTTGTTAGTCAGTGTTAGTCTGCACTTTTTGCTCTCTCCGTTACACAGTGACATTTGTCCATTTCACAGACTTTTTTCATCCATATGGCAAAATAGTAGCCAGCAAAAAATAGATAAGTTAGCATCATGGTAAGCTACAGGACATTATAACCTTGTCACAATGTATATAGAATTAGCAGGGTAAAGCAAATTTAGTTGAAAACTTATAAGAATAGTCTTTGGTCCTTTAAAAATGGAGGTCAGACCTTGAATAAGGCTATACGGCGTTGCATAACATATTCATCATCTCATCTCATATATCTGTGTCAGAGAGGAGAGAAGGAGGGAGGGAGAGTTTCTGACAGAATTTGAAGGAGAAGCGTATGCTCAGAGGTCTATTTGAGGGAAGGCCCACGTTCTCTCGCTGACGCACATGCATTTCCAGGGAGACGCACAGCCGGCTCCGGCTGCCAGAGCTGCTTGACTCTGTGTGGCAGCGAGGCTGATCAGTGTGGCAAGGGTTTAGTATCTCACTATATCCAGCGGTTGTTGAGAATGCTGTATTTTCAGTGTTATTTCATTTAATCAATAGCTAACACAATGAGATATTGTCATCATCCCTTCTACATTAGGTGAATCTGCTGGCAATGTTTTAATTATTGATACTTTATTTAGATTTGTGTTTTTTTCAATTTCAATTTTTTACCTAATAATTCAGTGATGTTGGTTCATGAGATTGGGCTTATATTTGTTTTGTTTTTTTATTGTTTTTCTTAATTTCAAGAAATTATTTGTAATTTTCATAAGGCAGACATTTAACAGAACAAAGATACCAGGGATACTAAGAAGGATCAATCTGTGGCTGTAACACTATGAGAACTGGTCAAACTTCCTGCAGAAGGGGACACTAAGAAACCTTGTGCAGACCTCAAAGGTTTTATTGTCACAGATTCCATTTTTAAGTTACACTGCATTTACAGCTTGTACGATAGTTGGTCCAAATCATGTCTTGCAAGTTTTCCATTAACACCAGTACATTGACAGCAGCATCTGGTGTGAACTGCACTGTTCCTGCCATTTCTCATAACCTTCCGTTGTGAGACCATTAGATTGGTACCAGTTTCACCTCTGTACACTGAGTATTAAGTTTGCAAGCACGTAGCACATTGTATTCATCGATAGTGCAACTAGCAAGTGTTGTCAAAAAACAAGAAAACCAATCTTCCTGCAACTCCAAGGATTGGTATTGTTTTCAGTATGTAGCCTGTAGACGTTTGACTACCAGAAATAAACTATGAGTAAGACATGAAATTAAATGATATAAAATAACTCAGTATAGTTGTTGTGGTTTAATTTGTAACTGTTTGTGGCAAACGTCATCAGGATCTGTGATCCTGAAGTTTTGCAGCTGTCTGGTGCAACGTGATGGTGGGCAGAAACACAGTAGCAACAGTAATGAAAGTAAATCCAAAGAGGACACTTTACTGGTTTGTATTTTTGATCAAATGCATTTTAGATATATTGCTTTTGTATCATGAAACTTCAGTGTGTATCATGCACTAAACATACAATGTGCTAAAGCTTCAGAATATGCAGCAGTGTACATTTTATACTGGGGGCACAGAGGTGAACCTTCTTGTTGCACAATGGTAAGCTGATCAAGGAACTTACATGCCAAAATGTTCATCTATTGTTGCTGTCCTCATGCCCTCAAGCTTGTAAAAAATGAACGGTCCGCCAACAACACTAGATATTCTTCAGCTGCTCACTGTTTAGTTTTAGAAAATAAAAATACCTGATATTAATTTCTCAATATTTAATAAAAGACAGATGAATGCAATCAGAGGCCCAAAGCACCAGTACATGATCCCATAGGGCAAAAGAGTGAGAGGTGGTGAAAGAAAGAGTGAGATGGGGAGAGAGAGAGAGTCAGAAAGTTAGGGAGTGGGGAGTCAGCAGCCAGGTCTGTAGCTGTAGCTCTCCTGAATGGATCACTTCATTCAGAACAGAAACACTGAGGAAAACTGGAAATGTGGAGAGAGAGACAGAGAGAGAGAGAGAAAGACAGTGAGGCAGAGAAGGAAAGACGGGGGGGGGGAAAGGAGTTGAATGAAAGAAAAATGAATGAAAGAAAACAACACACTGACATTAAGCACAAGCTGTATCAAGCCCCAAGCAGTCAAATAGACCACAAATGTGTGTGTATATGTGTGTGTGTGAGAGACAGAGAGAGAGAGAGAGAGAGACAAGAGAGCAAGGGAACAAACTTTGTGAGGGGCCTGAATGCTGTGTGAGAGAGAGAGGGAGGGAGGGAGGGAGAGAAGGAGAGGAGGGGAAAGAGAGAGTGTTGAAAGATTTGCTGGGGATGGTGAGGAAAAGAGGGGGAGTGAGAGGAGGTTTGCTGCCAAGCACAGCAGAAGTGTTGACGGTAAAAGGACAACTATCTGGTCCCTCTGTTCAGCCTCACCGCTGTCATTCTAAACACACCATGGGTCTGGGCTCTCGCATTCACTCTCTCTCTGTCACACACACACACACACACACACACACACACACACACACACACACACACACACACACACTCTGTCAAGGCAAGTTTATCTTAATCACATATGGTTTGTGTGACAGGGATTGTCTGCATGTATGTGCGTGTTTGTCTCCATATAATGTGAATGAGGCTGCATGCCATGTGTGCTTCCACAGAGAGAGAGAGGGAGAGAGGGAGAGAGAGAGAGAGAGAGAGAGAGAGAGAGCAAAAGTGTGTGAGAGAGAGAAGCAGCCTCTATAGCTCACTGCTGAAAGGCAGTAGCAAATTATTTTAACCTGGCCTGGACACCACTGTATACACGTGCACGCGTGCACACACACACATACACACACACACACACACACACACACACACACACACACACACACACACACATACACACACATACAGTGGCTTCCCTGCTGGCTGTCCAGATGAGGTTTGGTGGCCTTGGACAAGGATTGCCTTGTTACTCTGCTCAATGGTGTGTTTTAGCTCCAAAATATGCTGGGGCAGATGGGGGCGGGGGGGCAGATGGAGGCGGGGGGGCAGATGGGGGCGGGGGGGCAGATGGGGGCATGGGGGCGGGGGGGCGGGGGGGCGGGGGATTGGCCCGAGCAGGGGGCAGCATCTAGAAGCAGAATCTAGGTCTGTCCATACATCTGTCTTTCTGCCTTTCTCGCTCCCCCTTGCACTACGGTAAATACTCCCATCCATGTAATGCATGGCCAGCAGGAGAGGATTATAAACAGTTCTGCTGTGACTGTGTTTTGTGTGTGTTGGTGCTTTATTTTTATGATCACTTGCCAATTTGAGCTGTGAAACAACAGAACCCACAGCATGGTCAGGCATTTGTCCTCTTCACTTATTCCTTAGAGACGCACAGTGGACAGAGTGCGTGGTCAGCCAGGAGCTTTGTCCTGGGAGCAGGTAGGGTTCAGGTCACCAGATTTCACAGGATTTTTTAAACTCTATTTATGCAGAAAAGGTTGACATTTACTCTTCCACTTGTTCTTTTACAGCTTTGCCCTTGATTCACAGTTACATAGTTAACACCTACAGACATACAGTACCTGGCAGCTGCCCAGTCTTGCACTTATCCTTCAGCTCTCCCAGCTCACTGGGAGTCACAAGCCCATCTCCAACCTTTAGGCTACCAGTGAGTGCAACCTGTGACCTTCTCAGCACGGGACAGTGTCTTAAACCACCAGGCCATGCTGCTATATGGTTCTTAATTGTCCTCTCAAGCATGACATCATTTTTCAGCCAAAATAAGAGATTCCAGATCCAGCCTCCCTTTAGTCTAAAGTGAAAATCATTGCCTTTAACTACGTTAATATTGAATATTTTTTCTTTCGAGGGTTCCTCCATTGTGCATTTCTTCATTTGTTGAGGTGGATTCTGATGGATTTTGAAGCTAGCCTGGTAAGACCATCCTGATCACGTGACCTCACATTCGGTTTCGCTCCACGGATCAGTCTGGACTTCTAGCCGCCCACATCGATTTCCTGAAATTACAATGTAACCGGGCCAATCAGGGACTGCGTCGTAGTTGATGACGTGAAATACAGGCCGTCGCTGGCAAAACAGTAATGGCGTCTCCTGAAGCAACGAGCGTTAATGTTAACGTTAGTAGAGTAAACACAGCCATAAGTGCAGTTATTGCAGAAATAAACAAATAACAATTAAACAAGAACAAGAGTATGCACTAGCGGAGTTTCTCGGTGGAAAAGACGTTTTCGCCGTTCTTCCGACTGGATTTGAATTTGGATTCGCTGATTGGCTGAAGGAGTTTGTCTGTCAAGGCAAGTACTCCCGCCCACTGAAATTGATGTGGGCGGCTAGAAGTCCAGACTGATCCGTGGAGCGAAACAGAATGTGAGGTCACGTGATCAGGATGGTCTTACCAGGCTATTTTGAAGCTGCAATGTAACAAATAATAAAATCACTAGCCATACTTAGCCTAGAATTCCAGCATTTCATGGATTTGTGAAGTGAGGATAATGTAGACCGTAAGAGGGATAACGCAACTTCCGCCCCTTGGTTATTAGCAAACAGATTTTTTAAAAATTCAGTAACCCCATTAATATATGCAATAACTTCATCATATGTCATTTATACTTACATTATTTCAGCCATTTTAAGAACAGAGCGATTGGCAAATGTGATCCAAAAATTCATTTTCATTGGATCTGGATATAATCCGAAAGCCCTGAAATGACTATGTGTACCATTGCCCCATGCTATAGAATGTGAACTCCCCTCTATCACAAAGACACACACACACACACACACACACACACACACACACACGCACACGCACACGCACACGCACACACACACAGCTTGGCCTTGATGAAGCTCCCAGATGTGCTACGTCCTCGTAAAGCAGGACAAGTGTCATTGTGGGTTAGATCCCTGACCCAGTCGAGCAATGTGTTCAACATTCTCTCTCTCTCTCTCTCACACACACACACACACACACACACACACAGACCTACACACACATACACACCAGTGCAGCCAGCTGCAAGCCTCATATGTACCTTTGTCACAAACATCCCAGTACAACGAGCACCTCAGTTACCTTCTCCATACTGCACAGCTTCCAGGAAAAGCTCTCTCTCTCTCTCTCTCTCTCTCTCTCTCTCTCTCTCTCTCTCTCTCTCTCTCATACACACACACACACACACACACACAAGCATACACACACATACACACACAAAATACATCTACAGTACACACACATAAATGCACAAACTCATGTTTGTTTCCCTTTATAAATACCAATAGTTGATACTTTCACCACAGTCTTTCTGCTTGGCATTTTGCTATATATATCTACGCATGGGTGAGCACATGCTCGCATACAGGTGTGTGTATGTGTGTGTGTGTTTCCTAGTGGTTTGTACTTGGTCAACAGTCTGCCGACAGTGTGTTTGTCTTGGACGCCTCCAGTCTGCCTGTAGATTAGCCAATCAGATAATACAGGGCATAATTGCATCACATGCATCTGGGAGTGTTTTTCCCTTCCATTATCCTTCATAATACACACTCACATACACACATACACACTCAAACACACACACACACACACACACACACACACACACGCACGCACACATGCTGCAGACACACGTTGATGACGTACATACAGCAGCTAATTGCCAGTGGTCGTCTGTGTTGAGAGCCAACAAGTCCACGTGTTTCCTCAACTAGACACTAATAAAGCTGCACCTTTACAAACCCTGGTCCTGTTTTGACAGGAGAGCATCACTGAGAGCTGGGCCTCTGTTTCAAGAGAGACTGATGTGCCTAGTCCTTTGAAATTGGCTCTGAAGTTATTGTAATGATGGAGAAGTGGACCGTGAAATGGTAGATAAGAGGGTACAATGTTACTTAGCTTCCGATGTTTAAAATAATTGGCTTGGGAGATTTTCGTATGAAATAGGTCCTCATTTCCAAAGCGGATTCCAATGCACTGAGTTAAAAAACCTTTAGTTCACTGAACCAGCTGTTTTCTATTTTTCCATTTCCACCTTACAGTTTTTATAGTTTTCACATTTTGAACATTTATACCTTATTAGGAGGCTTTTACCACAGCAGTTGCGCTCATGTTTGCTTGTCAACTCTTTTGCAAATATAATGTGGACATTTTGTGGACATCTTAACACGTAATTGCTGTTTACAGTCTTCTAATATCTTGTGAATATTTTGAAACAATTATATCACCAAATTGTTAAAGGAAATGTCTCCATTTGCACAAATCTATCTGCAATTTGTCAATTCTCATCAATTTCTGATCACTCACACACATATACATGTGCACATATACTGACACACACACACACACCTTTTTGTTCCCATGCATGTCACACATGTGGAAGTCTTTGGCCTTGTATTGACAATCAGCACAGCCAAACTCGGCAGAAAACCACTCCAATGCACATCAGAGATCATAGTCCCATCCAAAAACTTTCAAGCTGCAGAGATGCCACCCTAAAGTCAATGAACTGGACACTCTCCAAACCTTGGCTGCACCTTGATATCCTTTCCCTCAGTATCATAAACAGGAGAGGGGACAAGGTGCACCCTTGTCAGAGTCCGACACCCTGAACCCTGAACACGAGTTGATTCTGTGAATGCGAACAAAACTCTTTCTCCAAGTGTATAAAGACTGAAAGTCTCGCAGCTCCTCCCACAGGATCCCTCGGGGAACACGGTCACAGTTCTTTTCCAAATCTACAAAACACATGTAGACATGATTAACAAACTCCCATGACCCCTAGATTATCTGTGAGAGGGAGAAAGCTGGTCCACTGTTCCAGACCAGAATGAAACCTGCATTGTTCCACCTGAATCTGGCTTTTTGATTCAGATTTGCCAGTTTTTTATTTTATTTTAAACAAAGTCATATACAGTCTATATAGAACCACAACCATAACCAATAAATCCTTGAAGATCCCTTCTTTTTTGGAGTGTATTCATGTTAGGAGTTTTAGAAGTGTTAGAAGACATGTGGAGAGGAAAGCTGGGTAGTGCTTGGTATTTTCTCGGTAATTATGCGCCTGTTGTCTATAATGTGTTTGGTAAGGAGGAAGGCCTCATTCCCATCCCTTTACAATAAGCTATTTTGTCATATATTTTGGTGCAGACGAGGGAGGGAGGGATGGAGGAATGGAGGGAGGGGTAATGGTGCATCTGCCCCATAGAATGTGAACTCCCCTCTATCACAAAGACACACACACACACAAATACACACATGCATACACACACACATAATATAGAGACTGATTTTATAGCTTGTGCCAATTGAAGACAATGTAAGTAGACTGTGTGTACACATGCCTCTGATTGCACTGGCTGACTGGGGTTGTTTAGTACCTTGCAGGTGTTTAGCCTGTGAGGCTGCTGATTGGCAATACAAGGCCAAATGTGTCCAAATGTGTGACATGCATGGGAACAAGTGTGTGTGTGTGTGTGTGTGTGTGTGTGTGTGTGTGTGTTGTGTGTGTGTGCTGAAGCAATAAACCCTCTGTCTGACTCACTGACTGGCAGACTGAAGCACTGATTTCCAGTGTGTCCATATTCTTCACTAAGGTGGTGATTTAATGCCAACACTGTGTGTGTTGGTGGGCAGACCTTGTCTTTTATCTTAAGCTCTCCTGGGACAGCTGCACATGAGGGTGAAGATTCAACACAAATCCCAAGATGTACCGAATTTTGACCTGCCAATCAAGTTCTTTTTGGATGCATGAGGTCTGCTACTAAGAGCCGAGCCAAGCGCTCTATTAGAGAAGCCTACCTCATTTATCTACCTAGCCTCATTTATCAAAATTCCCTATAGCCGATACTGTGATGTTGAATTTTCCTTGACAGGCTAAAAGTGATGTAGAAAACTAGTCTGATGTGATGAAAGGCACTGCAAACATTTTATTTATGATGAGCCATCCAAAATGTGACTTAATCACCTGCATAGCCCAAGTCTTAATGTGTATTGTGTTTCCCCAAATACCTTCAGTCTTATCTTAGGAAGGTACACCCGACTAAAGTCAGCCAACTCTGAACTAGAGCTTTACTGTTTATCTGTATGTAGGGTAGGTTGGACAAACATGTGCTATCAGGGAAGATACCCTCCCCATGTATTTTTTGTTTTGATTTTAACATGTTTGCTGACTTTTTGGCACTATTTACCTGACCGTGATTTGGAGGATTGTTTTTTATATTTATGCTATGCAAATAAGCAATTACTGCTTTTAAATAACTCAAGCAACTCAAAATTCCATCATCCTATGATATGTCTAATATGAGATCAAATGGTCTGTACAAGCTAATATTCATTTATTTCTTATTTTTCATACAATTGCAAATTTATCCTCCATGCATTGTGATTAAAAAGCCCCCCTCTTGTTGAGGGAGTATGTTCAGTATGTTTAGTTCAGAGTATGTTCAATAAGATAATCTTGTATTCAGCTTAGATGATTTTGAAAAGAAAACAATGTATATTTGAATATGAAATTGTTTTAAGATTTAAAATGCATTCAAAAGAAAAACGGTATTTTTTCCCCCACAATCTCTTGCTATGTAGTCTAAGGAGAAAGGCATGGCTGTTGGTGACTATTGGTGAAATTAGATTAAATGTGTGATAAATAGAATTCTTAGAGCTCATAAAAACATTCAGACTAAACTGAGAAGACATGAAAATGACTGGACTTGAGCATTCATTTAATATTCCCCCTAGGGGGCTTTTTACCTCAGGCCATGGACATCTTTCCCATCAGCTGGGGCAAGAACTCTCTCTCTCTCTCTCTCTCTCTCTCTCTCTCTCTCTCTCTCTCTCTCTCTCTCTCTCACTTTCTGTCTTTCTTGTCTGCCACTCTCTCCTCTCTTTTTTGTCTACCACTCACCCCATTTCCTCTCAGTCCAACTTTCACAGGACAAATGCCAAAGGCAGTAATATAGCGTCCTCAGCTGCCATCACTCACTGTGTTACATAAGACACTGCTGATGTATGTGTGCGCTTGTGTGTGTTTGTGTGTGTGTGTGTGTGTGTGTGTGTGTGTGTGTGTGTGTACATGCGCATGTGCGTGTTTGTTTGTGTGTTTGCCTGGCTTTAGCCTTGATACGCCTTCTGTGAATCCACAAACCTCCCAGCCTATCCCGACCGAGGCCAGACCCGTCCCCTCTCTGCTCTACAGATGGATGTACTGTAGCTGCTTCTCGACCCCTACTCTGCTCTATACCTATGTTCTGTTTTAAATGTATGAATAATAGGCAGCAGGGGGGGCGTAGTGAGTAGGAAGACCCTCCTTCAACTGGAGGACCGGCGAGTTTCAAGCCCCCCATGTCGGCAAGCACCCGCCCTCCTGAAGTGTCTTTGAGAATTCCAACTGAATCCCAGCTGCAGGGTTGCTGTTCTGTAGTTGACCTCCCTGTGGAGGGGGAAGCGGAAAGAGAATTTCCCTACAGGGATCGATAAATTATCTCTAAATGAATTAATGAATAAATGAATGAATCAATCAATTACTCATTAAAATGCAGTTGCTAGTAGGGAAATAAACCCTTAAGATTTCTCATGGCATGCTTCACAAGTCAAGGCTGCTAAGGGGAATATCATGGCATTGAATTTGTTTTGACATGTACACAATAGTTTCTTGATGCGTAGTGGTTCAGGAGACCATCCTTCAGCTGGACGACCCGGGTTCAAGCTCCCATTTCCAGGGGTGCTGTTCTGTCGCTGACCCTGCTCTCTGAACTCCCTGTGGAGGCAGGCAAGCAGAAAGAGAATTTCCCTACAGGGATCAGTGAAGCATCACATACTTATATTTTTTTTGTCTGTGCTTCATCATCTACTGTAAGTCCTGTGTACACAGTTTATCCTGTAAGCTATACATTATCTTTATTTCTGCCCTGATCTGATCTGAGCAGATGGTCTGATAAGAAATATACACCATCAATAAATCTCCTCCAGCAGCAGCAACATCAGCTAAATAAGTTCACATTTCTTTAGCTGCTGTCACTGATGATGTCAAACTTAGTGGGCCACCAGCTTTATGCTCCTTGTCGATTGGATGTCAGAAAAATGTTTCTCAGATCAAATCAAAATGAAGCTCACTCATGGCCCGACAGTCATAAGTTAGCCTTACCTGTCTTATCGCTCTGAAAATGTCTGACAATAACGCAGTAGCACTGAGACATCAGAGTGTGTGGAAGTGGCAGAAAAATGACTTTGCTCTTTTTTCAGAGATTTGATGAAGAAGCAAGCTGTGCTGTTTGCAGCTGCTCGTTTTGATGTCTCACTTTTAACTCAGAGGCACATACACACACACTAGGGTTGAAACACTCGGGTTACCATTTTAGTTGCAAAATATGACAAAAGCTGAAATTGTGCCACCCGGAAATTAAATTTGGATGCCCTGGTGCACCCACAAATAATTGTCTTAGTGTGACTTTTCCAGAGTAACTTCTTTAGAGCGAGCATGGCAGCTCCTCTCATGTTATCTGGTATGTTCTTGCCAATCAAACGTCAGCTTGTTTATTTCAAAGCTGTTTTTCTAAAATCAAATCCCCTCCCTGAGGCTTCCTCTTATAAAAAGGGTTTTCCACAATCTGCAGCTGCCGGCCATATCGCTGATAACTGGCTCCTTTCCAGCAGGCTACTTTTTCAAAAGAATTTTTGTGATTAATATGGCCAATTCCCCCTAATCCAATCACCGTATTGGTCTTGAGAGTCTTGGAGTTGTGCATTAGACAAGTTTATCTCCACACGTTGTTTGACTTGGTTTTAGCACAATGATGGTGCAAGAGAAAGGAGCTTTGCTCCTGTTGTGTCTCATCCAATCCAACAGAGCCTCCTATTGTGAAAATTACAGAGAAACTTATGATTCTACTCCACACTACTCGCATGTTTTTGTAATGGTGAGTGCTAGACAGTAACTTGACACTTTTTAGTTGTAAGAGATGTGTAAATTTGCCAGTTCTCAGCCAGTTGGCCATTTGAATTGACAGTCTGGATTTTGTATGATACCTAAATTGACGAGATGTGGCGAGATGACAAGGCAAACATGGAGTGTCAACAACTGGTAAAAGTGATGTATATTATTATTACGTGTTATTGTTTGGAAATCTATGTAATTTATTAGTATTGATGTATGTTTCCATTTTCCATATGTTGATATTTGGTAGCCCTGTCACAGGACTGTGCAGGGTTTTGTAGTCATTTTTTGACCCATGCACAATCCTGTTCTGTTCATGAATGTTTATCCCATATGTAAATCAAGCTGACCCCAACACTATGCAATTTTTTTTTATTTCATACACCTGACAACATGTATGTAATCCTTAACTTGTCTACTTTAAATAAGGATGAAGAAGGTGCAGGTCCAAGGCAAAAATGTCAAAGCACCTTGCAGCTATATTGCCTGTTTTCCGTGCTCCTTTAATTTTTTGGGGAGCGGCTAACTTTTTGCTGTTTCTCCTGAGCTTTTGAGGTTGGGAGCACCAGTGCTACCATTTATAGATTTAATTTAGAGCAGTGCAGCATACTGTAGGCTTTTTATTGTAATACATCCATGATCCGATGTCTCCAGCATCTTTCAGGGCATTTTGTAGCCCAGAGCTGGTATGGAGTTTATTCAGGTCAAGGTTCGATGTTTAAAAATAATACCTACAAACATTTCTAAGATAGAATTTGATTATAATACCATTCTATAAATAGTGCTCCTGTTTTCTGTGGTAAAGCATTGTGAAGTGAGCGCTTGGTCCTCATCTGTGGAGCAGACGAAGGAGCTGGCCTTGGGCTGTGATGTCTATACGGGACATTAGGATGGTATACACACACACACGGACACACACACACACACACACACACACATATTTATGGCCTATTTGGTTCCTTTAGGCTTGATACAGCTTGTGCTAATGTCAGTGTGTTCCTTTCTTTCATTCAACTTATTTCCCCCAACGTCTCTCTTTTTGTCTTTCTGCCTGTCTCTCTCTCGCTGTGTCCTCTCCCACTTTTTCTCCTTTTCTACCTCTGCGTCCCTCCATCCAACCTCATTCAATGAGGGATTCAATGAGGAAGTCCTTATTGGATGAAGTTGTTCTGGTGTGAAACGCGCTGAATGTCTGTGGTCTAGCCTGAAGCCAGGTTTACTCAGAAGAGCTGCCTTCTTTCTGTGGATTTGTTTTCCTTCCAGGCTCCTACTCTTTCCCTTTCTTGTTGCTGTTGGTCTCTGAGACAAATGTTTACAAAATGTTGTCTTGTATGTGTGTGTGTGTGTGTGTGTGTGTGTGTGTGTGTGGGAGGGGGGTAATAAGAGACGTTAAAGTACACCAGGCTTGTTGTATGACCTATAGAATATTGAGTTGTCCGCCTATTACTCTGTTTGCATGACTGGATGCGAACATGAGAGAATAAAATCAATATAAGTAATGATCTAATCATCATCTTCAGCTAAAGGTTCATGTTATTTTACTGACTAAACAGTGGATACTGGAAACACTCATCTGCGGTTGTCTTGGCAAAGTTACACAGAACAACAGTTGTTTCACATTTTCAAATAACAGACTGTAAGAAATTGTTCTTGGAGGTTTACTGGAGTGATTCTGATTCTTTTTATTATCGTATTTATTTGTGCATGTGTACGTGTGTGTGTGCGTGTGTGTGTGTGTGTGACAGAGAGTATATGAATGTGGTGGTAGCTCCTAATATGCTGGCTTGACTGACTAAACCATCCATCTATCCATTTACCCTTCCATCCCTCCATCTATCCCACCATCTATCCCTATCACTCCCTTCACCCCTCGTACTTTTTTATTGCGGTTATCACCCTCATTGTTTCTATACATATCTTTATAGTTTTAAACATCTTTGCCTTTGGATTAGATATCATTTAAACAGATTCATTAGGAAATGTTTGTTATTTGTCATATTTGTTACCATCTGCCTCAATTTTCACACCATACTGCACCTGTGACACATATATTAATTTGGCTAAAAGCACAAAAAGCCTGCATGCCAATTTTATTTTCACCGGCAAAAATAACATCTGTCACTTTTTACAAGCTGAACTGACAATGCAAGTTCCATTATAGCTCCACCTAAATCTGAAATCTGAATATCTAAACCGAAATCATCGTTTGAGCAAAAATGGCAGTTATCAGTTATTTTCCTCATAATGTATCATCAGGAGGATTTTGGATGGGAAAAGATGAAAAAGCAACACACCGAGCAGCACAGACACCACACGGGATGTAAGTCATTATGCATGCAGCTCCAAATGGAAGACCAATGTCTGGACGCTCACGGCGCTCCCAGGAGACTCCGCCTGGAACGCTTACGCCGAGCAGCGTCAGTGTCAATCAGCAAGAGCAGAAAGCTGACAGAGAGAAGTAAATGGGTTGTGGGAGTTGCGACGCATGTGACGCAGTCCTCTCCGACAGTAATAGGAGCAGAGAGTGACAAGCTGGTGTCAGGAAACTAACATGGGTACAACAATATGTGGGAAAAGCACTCCACTTAGCCATGGAGCCTTGGAGGGAGGGAGGGAGAGGGGGAGGAAGGAGGAAGACTAAGAGCAACGTGTGTGTGTGTGTGTGTGTGTGTGTGTGTGTGTGTGTCACATGTGTACGTGCTTGTGTGCATTCATGTGGGCCTGTTTGCGTGTGTGAGTCAAGGCATGCTTGTATAAAAGCCACAAGACTGCTGCTCATAATGCGGCTTGGCCAGTGAAGTAAAGAGATAGATGGTGCAGGAACCAGGATGCACGCTATCTTGTTCAAGTTTTGAATAGAGGGAAGTGAAGTTTGTTTTGCTTAGTATTAGTAGTAGTAGTATTAGTAGTAGTAGTGGAGTGGTAGTAGTATTGTGCATTCATCTCTCTGGTGGTCCATGAATTGACTGTTTTTCGTGGTTTTGTGTGCTGCATGCAGGATCATTCATTTATTCACTGATTCAATCATTCATCCATTCATTTAAATAACAGTTGTTTTCAATGAGGAGCACCTGGCTATAGGTCCAGATGATGCTCTTTCTTACAGATTTTTAATTATGTGCTGGTGTCACTTTATCTCTAAGCTATTATTTCCCTCCCGTTTTCATCACTAATTCCAAAGGCTGATAAATCATTGAATAAAATGTATCATGTCCCTCTACATGACACGCAGTTACAAAAGCACACGCAAAAGTACACGCTCCACACATATATTTGCTGATAGACACATACATGCGTTCACATGACAGTGCATGCAAAGGCCCAGTCATGCAACCCTGCTGTGACACGCACACACATACAGACACACACACATACACACACACTTGCCCGAGGCTATGTTGGTGGCTGCCATCAGCACAATCCATTCATAGGGATGCACAGAAAGGGCAGAGATAAAAATGTAACAATGAAAGTGTTGTCATTCTATTTCTAAATTGAAACCCTAAAATTGCATCAAAGTATTTTCTGTCAATAGAAATATAAACTTCCCATTTTTCATTTGAATCTACATATAAAGGTACATGCTGTGAGAGAAGCTTTTGAACGCTGTCTTTCCCCAACTCCCTAGCCTGTTTTTACTTATTCATACCTACTGTAAACAAGTCTTTCTCAGCTTACTTTGACTTCTGGGAATGTAGGGAATCTGAGGACCTTGCACTGGTCAAGTATCATGTACAGTACCACTAAGCATTAGCTAAATATTATTATTCATGAAGATTTTGAATTATTACTATTTTTAATCTCCCTGTCTGTCATCTCTCTCATCCAATTGCGTCATCTCAACCGTAACTACTTGCACCAGGTGCCAATAATTACCCATCTGACCTCAGTGTGTCCTCGTCAGAGAGGGAGAAGGAGAGAAAGAGAGGGGAGAGAAATGTACCGTTAGTTGAATCTTTGAACTCTATGGATGCACGTCAGTGATTTGACTCACAGTGGGACCATCATGCTAAAAATATGTCTCATGTTACTGCTCATGTTACTAGAAGGAGTCTTGGATAAATGGCATATGTTATGTTAAGCTGTCATTCTCAAACATTCTAAAGAAAATGGAAATAAAGATTTGCAAACAGCGTTGGGGAAGCTACTCAAAAACTGCTCTTTCACATAATATGAACACCATGAAAGAACTTTAATTATATTTTAACTAAAAAGTAAATTGAAATTAAAATACCTTTTCATTAAATAAAGTGGAGATAAAAATAGAAAAATTAAGATGAGTGGACATAACACTGGAATTTTCCTTCAATGACCTCGATTGTAAGGAGAAAAACCTAAATATTTACTAAGTATTGATTGATTATATCTTAAGACACTGTTTTTGAACAGTAGTGGCTTTAATGTTTAGCTCTAACGGATGTTTCAGCTAACTTGCCCCTTACACACGCACACACACACGCACACACACACAGGCAGACACACACACAAACACACGCACAGGCTTGAAAGAGTGACGTGAGTGGGTAATGAGATCAATAAGCAATTCCTGGTCAGGTCTGGTTTCACAGTGCATTGACAGGCCTCCTGATACACTGATTGGGAACAATTAGCATCAATGAGTACCGCTAACATGGTTTTGAGTGATGACGATGATGAGTGCGTGTCTGCGTACACGTGTGTGAGTGTGTGGGAGGGTGAGTCATCGTCCGACCCAGGAGTCCCATTTCTCCCTCCCTCTCTGTCTCTGTCTCTGTCTCTCTCTCTCTCTCTCTCTCTCTCTCTCTCACTCACACACACACACACACACACACACACACACAGAGGCAACCCATGCATACACAGGAAGCTTTGCCAAATCCATTAGCAAGCTAGTTGTGTTGTGTGGGGAAAGAAAGTGATTCTTCTGGTCACTACATTAACAAATTTCTAGAGAAGAAGGTCTGTGCTGTCAGGAACTGTACAGGGAGCCCAATGGGCTGTAAGATGAGGTGAGGTGAGAAAAGGTGAGATAAAATTAGATAAGATGAGATGAGGTGAAGTGAGATGAGATGAGATGAGATGAGGCGAGCTGGTAAGATAAAATAAGATACGATAAGATGCTGTATAAATTAAAATAGAGGAATGGCGCTTACATAAACATATTCAATATATTAAGTAGAAATGAACGAAAGTAGGAAAACAGTATGGATTACAGCATTAATGATAAATCTTCTCACTTACTCCATCTCTTTCAATTCATTTTTAAACATATTTGCAGATATATACTTTCTCTAAGCTGTCCATCTTCCTGTTGTTCTCTCCATCTCAATTTGTTCATCATTTTGTTCATTTTGTTTATCACTCTCAGGCTGTCTCTCTCTCTCTCTCTCTCTCTCTCTCTCTCGCTCTCTCTCAGCTGGGGGCTAGTAGGAACAGTTGCTGGCCAGTAGGGGTTTTGGTCTGGCTTGCTGGGATCTTCAGGACAGAAGTGTCTGAGTCGTGACGAATAGAGAGTGTGTTTGTGTGTGTGTGTGTGCGTGTGTGTGTGTGTGTGTGTGTGTGCGTGTGTGTGTGTGTGTGTGTGTGCGCGCGTGTGTGTGGGTCAGACACTGTCTCTGTAAGACAGGCTTACAGACATTCATTCAGGCAGGTCCATTCCACACACTTGAACTCCTCTCTCCCTTTAGCCCTTACATGGCTCTGTCACTGTGCGTCATAACATGCACACTTACACACACACACGCAGCTATTATTTTGAATAATATGACTGCGTTAAAGACAGTCACACAATGTGTTTTGTGTGTGTAATGTCTGTATTGTAACTTGGGTGGAGTGCATGTACTTAAAGAGAAAGTATTCCTGCCATGAACTAGTTCATATCCTCATTTTAAGAACAAAAAGCACCGTGGCATAATAGATCTGATGTCAAATTACACACAGGTACTGTATGTTTCCAGGTTATACCCATGGTGGACTGAAGCAGTAAATTTCATATCTCAAAGCAAGAGTGTTACCTTTAAGCCTGAGGGGCTGCTATAGAAATCTCTATATTTTTTTAAGTTTTAAGGCAGTTGGTTATTTACAGGAATTGAGACATGTCACGATCTCTGAAATATGTCACATGGGTTTGAGGGTAATTATGGTCCTGAATGGTATTTGTCTTGTTATGACACTGAGATTGATGTATGAAATTCAGCACTACACTGCACTTGTGAGTAGCTATGATTACCGTGATACATGTATAATATGTATAAGAGACTGCTGTGTTTAATTTATCATTTGTCAAACCTGACCCCCTATAACTTTTAAGTTTGAATGTTGTGGATTCAGAGATAGAGTTTTTGTACTTTCAGGTGATGTATAGCATTCATGCAAAAAACATTATGATATGACTTTATAACTGTGAAGTATGTTGGCTGTTCAAAACAATTCCAAGTGCACTCTTGAGGTGCCTATGTATGATCAGCAGCAAAACAGCTTTGCACTGGCTGAGCTATTGTTTTCCTATGGCCAAAGCAGTGGTGCCCACCTTGGCAGCAGCGCTACCCATGGCAATACACACCGCTCAAGTTTGCCACCCAGCTGCTGCGCTCAAAGTTCAAATTATTTAAACGTTGGCTGCGCTTGCAGGTGACCTTTCTAAGCACTACCAATGAGATTGTAGCTATATGTGACG
Source organism: Centroberyx gerrardi (assembly GCF_048128805.1). NCBI lineage: Eukaryota > Metazoa > Chordata > Actinopteri > Beryciformes > Berycidae > Centroberyx > Centroberyx gerrardi. Next base: position 17,400,473 of record NC_136002.1, on the reverse strand, counting down.
TAAGCAGCAGGCGATGTGAAGACAGGAGGAGAAACTCATCCTGTGTGTTTCTGAGTACCCCGACCTCACTGTTTATAACACCACACTGAAAACATATCATGATAAAAAGTATTGCATGGTGAAATGTCAGTTGTCAGACTGGGTTTGTTTACCCGTGCTGTACTTCGCAGTGAGCGAGAGGCAGAACACTGATCATTCTCCATTTGAAAGTTTCATGTATGGAACTGTGTTTGTTTTGTTAAATGGATCAAATCAACACATACTTGTCCCTATGAAGAGATACAAGCCATATGTATATGTACCACAAAAACATCTCTAAGGCCACCAGTATCCACGTCAAGAAGAGAGCTCCACCTGCAGGTTGCAATGTGTTCTGCATGTGGTGGTTTTCCTGGCAATATTAGTACTCCGGTAATGAAGAAAAAGTTGAATATAACACTCAGAAAATCATCAAACAGAAAGGCATCTAATGCTCTAGGTTGAAACTGCTCCATATCGGCAGAGAGGCAAGAGACAAAGAGAGAGAGAGAAAGAGAGTCTGTGTGTGTGTGTGTGTCAGAGAAGGTGAATCATCCCTATTGGCACTCGGCTGTGACATTTCAGATGGAAATGTCTAACACAATTTTTTTTGGCAGCGCAAAGACCTAAATTGATATGAAGCTATGATTATATTAGCATGGCTGAGGGCATCATAAAATTAGCATTAGGCTACTTAAGACTGAATGATGGAGCTGTCAAAGATTATCTGGCTCAGAAGTACATTAGGCCCCAGTGATTTCCCAGCCTCTTATAGACTTGACATGAGAAGTGTATTTGAGCCATAATGGAGGTCGTCAAGGGACGGCAGAGCAGAGTGGAGGATCTAAGGGATTGGGTGAATGATAGAAGCTGAAAAGTGTGTGAGAAAGAGAAAAAGGGCTCATTCTGTATTCTCAGGACGTCTCATCCAAGCCTCATTTGTGTCATGGTGCAATAGCACCTTGTTTATCTCAACCTCAGACTTCCCAGCAAGCCTGGCTATTGAGCAAGTATCATCAACAAAAGGAATGGTAGCACAGAGACACATGGCATTTCAGAGCGATCATGCATGTTTCACATTTTGAAGAAGTTCAGTGTGATTCAGCATTTCAGACTTTTCGTTCTCCCAAACAACCCCCCCCACCCCCACCCCCCACCCCATCCCGAGGGGCTCAGATAAAATGTGGATCCACTGTATTAGGCAGATTATCTCATCTGCCATTCAAGATGCCAAGTCATCTCCAGTGGATGACAGTTGCTCTATCATGTCAACTCATTGTATGACATCAGCCTACTGAACTATGACAGAGCTAGGGCAGTCCACAGACTCAACACACACATACACACACAAAATTGCACACACAATTGCACACACATGGATGCACACACATGCACAGCTTTACTCTTTTGCAGTCGTCCTCCCTTGCTTACCGCTTGGTCTCTCTCACCGGTTCACCAGTGGTTCATTCTTTCCTGTCCTCTCACTTTCATTGGCTTTCTTGTTCAATTGCAGTGATTAATCCAATTCTTTAACATCAGAAAGTCAAAGAAGCTGAAGTCACATGTCAGTGATTATTGCATCAACCTTGTTTATTAGTGGAAGTGAAAGTCCCTGTAAGGCAAGGAACAGAAATAAGTACATGCAGTGAAATTTAAAGCTGCACTAGGCAAGATTTTTATGTGAAAATACACCTGTCTTATCAGCCTAAATCACAAAATGGGGCTGCATTGAGAAGAGCATCCCATCTGATCTAATTGAGATGCCATAGATTCACCCTATTTACCCAAATCAAATTTTAGTGTCAGGTATGATCAGTGGCAGGAAATCTTCTCTGTGCACACAAAGTGACAAATCAAAACTTAAGAGCAAAATGTAAAACTTGCTCCTATAGCAACAAGCGAGTTCTCCATCCAGAGAAAGCTGGACTGGAATGGCTGAACCTCTTCTCCATCTCCACCCCACCAACCACTTAGAAGAATAAATTAAGGTCCAAGAAGTGTGCAGTTTCTGTTTTGAAGTCTTCAAAACTCAAACAACTACCTCTTGCTGCCATTTGGGGCCACCAACGCCAAAGTTGCCTAGTGCAGCTTTAAAGGCATAGGCTACCATGCGGGATTTTCCTCATGCTAAATGTTGTTTTGCCTCCGTGTTCATTCAAATTGTCGCTGTCTCCCCGCACCCTCCCACCACCAGTGTGAAGGACACGCCTCTGCAGGGATCAGTTGCAGTGGCGTAATTGTGTCTAAAACATTGGGGGGACCAACTGAAGGTCGGGGGGCTGGGAAAATTTTACTAAAATTGCATTTCCTGCAACCAGCAATCCAGCTTTCTTGAATACAGTAAAAGATAGACTAAATCACCTTCACCAAAAAAGGAAATTGCTAAGTGACAAACTATTGATATATGTAGGCCTAAGTTTTAATACCATCCTTTTCTCTATTGGTTATATATTTTTTCTTTATAAAATACATAAATACATAAATCTTAACAATGTAAAGATCAACACAACCAACTATTCTACATGAAACGTGCATGACTGCACACATATTATATTCTCTTGTTTAAAGACCACTAACATTGTATTGTGGATCGTTAATGCTCCATTAACTTACATTTTCACATCTACCAAGTCGCATGAGAGCAACCTAATGTAAAAGCACATTACAATATAATTCAGAAGATAATTAATGAGAACTTGAGACTGATACAATTCAAATTATTCAACAGTTTATTATTCCCACCCCACCCCGCAGGTACCATAACATTGTGTGTGTGTGTGTGTGTGTGTGCTAAATGTTAATGAAGTTATTAGACAGCTATTAGACAGCAGAGCTGTTTTTATGTATTTTGGTGCAAGTCCAAGTCAAGTCTCAAGTCAATCAAGGCGTGTGGCGTGTTTATGCTTCAAGGCTGTTAGACAACACTTAGGCCTCTATCACTCACACACACACACACACACACACACACACACACACACACACACACACACCTAAGAAGCATATGACATCCAATTGCACATCAATTTTGACTTATTTTAGTCTTGAAAAGTTTGACTTCTAAATGCATGCATATACAAGCCTACTCCAAAAGTTCTACGTAATAGGCTAAATATCATTTCAAATAATCCAAACTCATTTTTGGCATTCAATCAGCGGCTTGGCCCGCTGTTTCTCCTCCACCAATCAGAACACGGCTTTGCTTCACCATTCTAACCGATTATGACATCATTGGATGGAGCTGGACTCTGCTCTACCAATCAGAGCCTGTCTCAGCTGCACTGATGACATCACAATCAGAATTCTGACTGTTTGGTCGCAGCTGCTCAGGGCATAAAAAGCCCCGCTTGAGGTCTTCAGCTTCATACCTTACAGAGCGGTAAGGTATACTCCCCTGGGTGCTGGAACAGCTGTTGCTTGGACCGCGGCAAGAGGCTCTCTTTGGGAACCTTTTTACATGGTCCTCATTTCAGACCAGTAGCTATTGGACGCTTGATGGGCGTGGCTGGAATTTTCTCTTATATTAAGATAATAGTTCACTGAAATGTGTTTCTGAGAGAAATTAGGACCCTGTGAAAACACCCCTTCAAATGATCCCAACCCTGTCAAACCGTCACCAGAGAGATGGAGCAGGAACAACAGATTGGTGGTGTCTCTCACGTCTCTCATACCGGCTTTTTTTTAGTTTTTAGTTTTTTTTTCTAGTGAATTTGGATAGTTTAGACCAGGTGGCATGGCGGCTAGTGAGCGTGGTTCATTGAAGAGCTGATGGTTGGTACCAAGAGGCGTGGTTCACGTCCCGCTGAAACCAACCTGCCAGCCACTCCAAGGTGTGGTCTGGCGGTTAGCAGTGGCGGTTCGTTGAAGAGCTGGTGGTTGGTACGAAGAGACGCGGTTCGCCTTAAGCCTGCCAGCCAGTACAAATGGTGGTCTGGCGGTCGCGGTTGAGGCACGGTTCGCCTCCCGCTGCAGCAAATCCACCACCCAGTCAAAACAGTTTGTGCTCCTCGTTAGTATAGTTGCTAGTATCCCTGCCTGTCACGCAGGAAACCGGGGTTCAATTCTCCGACGGGGAGGCAAGCTTCCCTGAATTTCCCCAAGGGGATTAATCAAGTGCTATCTTATCTTATCTTGTAGGGTTGTAGGTCCTTGTCAAAGTCCACAGTAGGAGCTTTACCAGGGGCTCCAGGGAATGTGGTCGCTGCTGCCGCTGCTGCTCCTGCTGCTGCAGCAGTACCGTTAAGCCAGGTGGTATTAGTCAGTAGTGGCAAGCAACAACACTGCTGCTGCTGCTGCTACTACTACAGCTGCTGCAGCAGTACAGGTCTAGCAGTGGTAGTTCCAGTAGTTCTCATTACAGATATCTGAAATATCTTAAAGTAGCATTTTGACTAGTCATAATGTAATGAGAGATATTGTAAATTAGCATTTAAGATATCTCTAATTACATTATGACCTGTTAAAATGCTAATTTAAGATATCTCTAATTACATTATGACCTGTTAAAATGCTAATTTAAGATATTTCTCATTACATTATGACTAGTCAAAATGTTAATTTAAGATATCTTTTATTACATTATGACTAGTCAAAATGTAATAAAATCAAGGTATCAAACACAAGGCAGAGTCCAGTTTGGGATGAGGTTGGGATATGATTGGGGTGCTTGGTGATTGATGACATATGTGGTTTCGATAGTGAATGTCCCATATCACAAACAAACTGAATGAATGACGACATGGCGTATAGATACTGTGCGTCGGCCGTATAGGATTTAGCAAAAATCCAAGAGTACGGAGAATATCACCGCTCCTGGACCTTCGTTTGGATGGTGAGCGATTCAAGGCTTATTTCAGGCTTTCAGGCTATGTGACGTGGATTTTCATCAAGTGCACACAAGTCTTTTTCTTGCCTGTACCGGTTTTGTATTTTGGTGACTCGCCGTGAACTTGACTGCGCCGAAGGGGGAGAAGAGGCACACTAGGGGGTGTGTTGTAATGATCAAGCAGCGCAGTGCAATTTTGGTGTCTAGGATTACCTGGATTTGCACTTGTGCTGCCTGCCTGCTCAGTGCGCCGTGGCGCAGAGTGCACTACATTTAAAGATTGGTGATTGATGATAATGATTGGTCATGATGACGTCAGCCCCTACCACACATTCCTCCTAATCCCACCCTGTTTCCAACTGCGCCATCTCTGGCCACGAAAATACCAAACATCAGTCCTGTGCGCCAGTGACTGCGCCATGTGTCGTTGATTCACGAAAACGAGTCCCATGTATGGAAACATTGGAACTGTAGTGCATGATGCTTAGTCTGGAAGTCCACAGTAGTAGTGTCCAGTCACCTCACTTAGGCACTGACTACAGTTACAGTGAGTGACTCCAACCTTTCCACTAATGTAGCATATCCATTCAACCATTAATGGAGTGAGAGAGAGAGGGAGAGAGGATAGGAGACACAGAGAGAGAGGGAGAAATAAAGAGAGAAAAATAGAGAGAGAGAGAGAGAGAGAGAGAGAGAGAGAGAGAGAGAAAGAGAGACAAAGTTCCCCTCTCATAAATTGATGAGTTGAATAAATAAATGAAGAATCTTCCAGTGACGACCTCCTTCCCCCTGTTTCTTCTCCCCATTGAAAAGCTGAAGCGTTGAAATAATCCTATCCCACTTTGCAACTCAATCGGAAACAATCAGGGGAGCCAGCCAAGAGTTTTACGTAATGTTGCGTAATGTGTCAGAGACAGAGTCACTCAATGTAGCGCTTGGTCTCAAAATGTGATTTTGCATGCATAATAGCTCATATCCTGGTTACAGTTTTATGGATGATTAGCTGTTGATGTGCATCTTCATATCCCAAGCACAGATATTTTTTTGTATATATGAAATAAAAAGAATATCGCAACTGCAACTGAGACAACATAGACTGCAAGAACCCAACAGTAAACAGGATCAGGTGTATACACGCCTCAATATCCCAGGTACTGATGGTAGACCCCAGCTATCTTATTAAGGTTTTGTCATAATTGGCATTAGAGCTTAGAGTTTATTGAAAATGGTGCAATGAGTAATATTTTTACTGTCCCATAGCACAAACTGATCATAATATACCTGCAGGGTTTGATAGGGTTGTTGATCTATACCAATGCATCAACTATTACATCGCCAGGGATTTTTGCCTTACAAAACTCACTTTTCCGCCTATACTCTGTTTTGGAACGAAAGCTTCATGTCCACTGGAATCTCAACACAGTCCTTGCGGTGTCAACAAAGCTCGGTGCTGCCAGCTTCCTCTCGTACTTTTTTCCTGCTCGCTTTCATCCTCCCTCTTACCCTCATCACCCTCTCCAAGCCTTGTCTTATACAGTTACGGAGTAAACCAAGCCCCAGTGGTGCCTAGGGGGGCTCTCTCTCTACTGTCTCCTAATTAGAACCCATGAAGTTGGAGCAGGGGTAAAGCCATTAGGCAGCGCGTGGAGGGCACTCGCAAACTCGCGGCCCGACTGTGAAATTGAATTACAGCTTTCCCTTGTTGAACAAAAATGGAAAATCAGTGCAGCGAGGGCAGAGATAGACGGGGATGGTGGTGGTGGCGGTGGGGGAGGTTTACTGTATGTAGATCAGCCCTCCAGCGTTGAGGGTGGTGTGCTCTTTTCTTTTCCTTCATCAGCAGCGCCTGCTTTCCTTTTATTTTTAGATGGGTTGGAGGAGAGAGTTAGAGGGACAGAGGGAGGAGGAAGTAAAGGAGGTACAGCAGAAGAGAAAAGCGCCTCTGTGCTCGGGTAGTTGAGTGGTTATTGTAGTGTCACGGAGTGGACTAGTCTCACAGTAGCTTCTGTTCACGTGCTTCTGTCTCCAGATGATGTGCCAGGCAGAATGGGACTACAAGAGAGCTGTCAGTGGATCCCAGGTCAGTGCAGTTCAGAGGGCAACAGGAGAAAGGGTGTGTGTGTGTTTGGCATCATTTTTGCTGCAGCTTGAAAACCTATTTGACTGCAATGGCTATGGAACAATTGTGCTTGACTCATTGGTCTGAAAGATTTGTAAGCAACATATTGTAAGTAGTTTGAGTGCCCAGCAGTGTTCAGATTTGAAGATTGTTTTGCTGAATAAATATGGCAAAATTATCTACCCAGAAGTTTGATTTTTGTGGTAGTGATGTCAAGCTGACTGTCTGTACCTGAAGCTCCTCATATTCAGTAGCTGTATTCTCTCAAAGACGTTTTGGTACTATTAGGATATGATAGTGAAGCTAAAGTAATGTTCGAACCAGGCCACAGGATTAGCTCCTGAGGATGTGCATATCACCTCATAGTGAAAATACAGTTATTTGCAATTTAGTAGCAGTTTCAAGGTTTAGCCAGATTTTGGTTTACTAATAGCTATTTTGGACAGAGATTTTTCAGGCCCAAGTCAACCTCTACCCCAGAGGGGTCAGAGCGCTATGCAGGGTTTCAATCTCTGGCTTGATTAAACATTTTGGTGAAGATGGATACTAACTGTCACAGTGATTGAACTTGTGACGTTCCAGTCACGGAGCATGCTCCATAACCAAAGTCAGAGGATATAGAGTCGTTATAGAGTCCAAGAACTGACATGATATGATGTACACAGAGTCTAGCCTCTCAAGGAGGGTCTATTAGGATTTTTTCTAAGTGACATGCAAAAGCTTCATGCTTCTGTTCACAGTACAGCATGGGCGCGTGCACACACACACACACACACACACACACGCACACACACACACACCTGTACACATAGTGGTCAGTCTACCATGAAAGCTATGCTAGGCTGCATAGCTTTAATAATTGGCTCAAGGACCACTTCTCCTCCATTGGGGTCAACAATGTTAATATCTTGGTTAGAATGGTGAAGCGAAGTGAGATAGCCTCCATCCAAAGAGGATTGGGACCCAGTTGGTCTAGACTCTGTTATAGACTCAGTTGTTAGCCCCTCTTCCAGCCAATTTTAATATACTTCACCAAAACAAAGTGAAGGATGTAAAACTCCAAATCGCACCCTCTGGTAGGGCCCTGTCTGTCACTGCTGGTAATTCTGCTATGATGAACTGTTTCAATTCATTCAGTTTGTTCAGCAGTTCAGTTGCTAGTCTACGGGTTAGTAGTTCAGTTGCTGAATTGACATCTTTCTTTTGGACTGAACCAACCATTTAGTTGCTGTATCAGACTGAGTGAACAGACGTGAGTGATTCATTTGTTCAGTCGGTTCAGCATGGGGGAGTGAAGTGAACCCATCCTGAATCGATTCACTAGGAATTGGTCTTTCCACCCTTACTCTCTGGCCACTGTTTTTTGCTTCTAGTGATAAACATGCAGTGATTCAACCTCTTCAAGAAACGTAGTCTTGACCCTTTGACCCTTTGACTCCAAGTCTCAACCCAACTGATATCTTTTATGAGTCAAAATAATATCTTTGAGTAATTCTAATCTTAGCACTGAGACTGATCAATGACGTTTTTCTAGCAGCAGATACTGTGGAATGTTTGATTATAAATCATCTAGACTGATGCTAGACCATGCCATTTTATTAAATCACTTGAGAAAATGGGTTGGTCTCAGGAACTAACTCCCCACTGGTTCAACTCCTACCTTTCCAACAGAACATTTTAAGTCACCATAGGCAAGTTATCCACATCCTCAGGAGACATTACATGTGGGGTTCCACAGGGTTCAATCCTGGGTCCCATCTTATTCTACATCTACATGTTTCCACCCTGGACATAATTATACACAAACATAACATAAATTTTCACTGTTATGCCAACAACACAGAATTAGGCTTGCCTATAACACTCAGAGACACTAATAGTCTAGCAACTCTCATAAATAACCTCACAGATATAAAGTGCTGAATGTCACAGAATTTTCTACTACTTTTCTACTACTTTCTACAACTTAATGAAGAACTTCATTAAAATGATTAATCAAGAATTAGTTACTGTGTCTGCCAGTGTAAAGCCAGTATCTAGAAATCTTGTTTCTTTGAACTGAGGAATATTTTCAAAATTAAGCAGATTCTAACCGTTAGTGATCTGGACAAAGTCATCCATGCCTTTATCTCTTCTCACTTAGACTACTGCAGCTCCTTGCATTATTGCTTCAGCCAAAAGTCTCATCACCAGCTTGTACAAAATGCAGCAGCAAGGATTCTTAGTGGAACAAAAAGACAAGACCCCATCACCCCAAATGTAGCATCTTTACATGGATTATCTGTTAGCTTAAGAACTTATTTTAAACTTTTACTGATCACTTTTGTTGAAGGCATAGATGGGGCCGGATCTGAGCCGGATTGTAGCCTGATGTCCTCGGGCAGTTCACTATTGGCTTTTCCAAAGTGTAGAAAGTGTAAAAACAAGAGGTGATTGGACTTTTGCCATCAGGGCTCCTAGACTTTCGAATTGCCTGCCCAATGAGCTTAGGCTGGCTAAATCAATATCATCTTTTAAATCACCTCTTATAACTCATTTTTATAGACTTGAATTTATGTAATGACCGTTCATTTTTTTTTTTACTTCACTTTCATGGTTTACTTTTATGTTTCTTCCCTTGCTGTTATATTCTCACCTTGTTTTCCACCTTGCTTTTGTGAAGTTTTGTGGAGTTTGTTTTTTTGTTTTCATTTTTTACTGTTATGTGCTTTGCAACTGTGTACTAGTGCCATATAAAGCTATTATTGTTGTATCTGGAACAGCACCTCTGTTAACATTTGAAAGATGTAATACATTGCAGCTATTGGTCCTTTAGCCAACAACAAAACCTGCATCTGCGTTGTACAATAGACTTTTAATGAATCAATAAGTACCTCAGTTTCCTGATGTGGAAAGCAATGTTCTGATAATGCACATTACTCGCTGCTTGGTTGTCATGCATCAACAGCCATCACAGGAAACACTTGACAAGTAGTGGGCGTAGTATTACTCTGGCCAACTGAGCCCCGAACAACTATTTTATGGTCCATAGACGAGTCACTTTGATCTTTGCCCTGATGTATCCTAGCAACCAGGTAACTTCAATACAACTGATTCCTGTATACTGTAGGTCTTCCCATCCCTGAAGCACCTGCGATTATTCGCAATTGGCAGATGCAGAAGCAGGGGCGGGTGAGAGGGCAGGGGGAGGTTCGTGGTGGTGAGTGTGCGTTTGTAGCCTGTGAGGCAGAAGAGAAGAGCAGAGGAGAGAAGAGGGTGAGGAAGCGTTTATGTGCAACACTACTGAAATGTCAGCCTGCTTTGGAGAGAGACTCAACTCTTACAACAACAGTGACGTTTGAACTAGGGTTAAAATAAGGGAAGAGATTGCAAGGCTTTTGTGTCATCCACAGGAATCTAGATAGAAAGGTTGGGATTGACTGATTTGGTTCAGATTGGACACAAATAATGCAGAGGAGGCACTCAGCAAGTATCATGGGACGCCATCAGGACACTACACATCCTCCCAAACAGGTTCAGTATTAGGCTTAATTGAACTCTCTCCCCTCTCTCCCCTCTGTGTGTCCCGGTGTGTATGCCTGTGCCTGAATGTGCATGTCTGTATGGGTGTGTGTGCCCATCCATGTGTGCAGAAAAAAAGAGAAACAGCCATTTAATCAGTGATGACGTGACGATTAAAATGGGACAACTTGAAGCAATGTCTAAATTAAGCCTCTTGATACAGCCTGGTTTTTAGGGCAATTATGTGAGAGACTGCTGTTCATAAGTTGGAGAGTGAAGCCAATGTTGAGAGATCTAATGTCAGTATTGTTCTCAAATGGTTATTGTTTGTTGAAGGTGTCTTGAGCTGGGTAGCAAAGTGTTATCTCAAGATAGATCCCAGCACATCATCCAAAGGTTGCATAGTTTCCTTATCTTCTCACACATAATGAACAATTGCATCAATATTTATTGATTTGGGGTTGACATTTACATATTGTGAACATGTGAGAAAGGTAGACTCAATGAAAAATAACACGGTTACAAATACATGGTGGTCAAAGGAGTTCATGGACCTTCATTAATAACTCACAGACGCAACGAAAAAGTAACTCACAGTTCAGCTAGCCCACACTCCTTACACCTCGTAAATTGACAAATCAATGTGCACGTTTGTTTGGGATTATAGTATCCTTTATTGAAACAATTGAGCAACTATTGTGAATCTGAAATGTTCATGGGCTTGAAACTGTGAGAAGCTTCTATTCTACAATCCATTATCATTCTCCTGTATCCAGGACATCTTGGCCTCTGGCATGCATTGTTGGCTACTTCTGCAATTGAAATTAGCGACCAAAAGTGTCTAGCTTCACTGATCTATAAGCTGTTGTTCAGTAGCAGGAGAACTGAAGTTCTGCATGAGAACTGCCCATCCATATTTTAATTTTTGAGAAATTGCACCGGAGATTCAAAAATGTTCTGAAATACCCCAAAGCTTCTTGACGTTCTTAGTTCACAATTTGAATGGTTTGGAACTTTATTCCAATTGCCCAATAGGTGTTATATAGACACCATATGAAGTCTGTTCTGTTTCAGACAGAGAGTCATTAGTTTGTGGACTAAACAGTATGGAAAATCCTTACTGAGTTCCCCATTAATTATAATCTTCAACAAGGGAAAGGTATAGATATACAGGTTTCCTTCACGTTTCTGTACTATTGTTGTTGTAGTAGTACAGAAACAATGGGTGGATCAGAACTGTAGTGCTGTAGTATTTACAGTTGTTCTAGATTAGACTATGGAGGAGCTCAGCTGGTCTGTGAGCTGTTCTCTTTTTCACTTGACTGGCCATGGCCTGCCTGTGGACTCAGCTCAACTCCTCCCTCTCTTGCTCTCTCTCTCTCTCTCTCTCTCCTCTCTCTCTCTCTCTCTCTCTCTCTCATATTCTATCTCTCACTCTCTGTCTCTTTCTCTCTATCTCTCTCTCACCATCTGCCCAGTACTTCCTTTATGCCTGATCTGCCTCCATATCTCTTAACTGTCTCTCAGGAGAGAGCTGGGGGGATGGGGGTAGAGAGAGAAAACTGAAACAGAGGGAAGTAGCGGATATGGAGGAAGAGGAGGAGGAACAGGGAATGGGAGGAAAGAGAGAGCAATCGTCAGTGCCATTATTGTCTATTAGTCAATATCAGCAGTGAAAAACTGATATCGGTGGCATCGCTACTCCTCTGGAATGAGCTCTGAACTAGAGTTGGGCAGTAGCGTACACCCTCCTGTCAATCATTCGTCCTTGCATATATTGCCGATCCCCTTTGTAATCATCCATGCACACACGGTGTGCGCGGACTTGAGTGTATTTTTTGTCCCTGTGTGTGCTTCCCCCTTTGAGTTTCATGGACTATGGATTCAGTCCACTGCCCTCCCCTATGTATTCGTCCGAATGCCCAACTTACTCTGAACTGACATCAGTTTACCTCTTAAAGTTGATGATGTTGTGTGACCTGACCAGTGATCCCAGATCAGTACTCCTATTCTTAGAAGCTTGTTGTGTACCCGCCCAGATCTTATTTTGCTTATCTGTGTGCATCATCATAGGCAGTGTTTAATCTTGTGTTCCGTTACAGTGCACCGCATTTGGTGAGGGATTATGGCCCAGCTTTAGTGTGCAGCATGTATTACCCTGAAACTGTTCAATCAGTTGCACATTACTGTATTGACAGCCTGATCCCAAGGGGTTGTTCTGGTGCATGCCTGTGTGTGTGTGTGTGTATACATATGTGCCTGTGTGCATGCATGTGTGTGTGTGTGTGTGTGTGTGTGTGTGTGTGTGTCCGGTGTCGATGTACTCATTGACCGTCTCTTCTCCCTGCTGTTTCCTATGGGCCTTTATGCTGGAAGGGATCGATAACCTTCTCCCTTGCCTTGCCTCTGCTCTCTCTCTCTCTACTTGAACAGCTCTCTGTAGCACTTGATCGGCTCAAATGCTTTTGCACACATCACACTGAATGTGCTCGCAAATACACGCACACACATTTTTTTTTAATCAATTTTAACACCTGAGGTAGCATGCTAAAATACCTGGGAAATTCAGTATGTGAATTCTAACAGAGAAAATTGCCAATTCTGTCCATAAAATTATAAAAACAGTTGCAGTACACACACACACACACACACACACACACGCACACAAAATACACACACACACATACGCACAAACGCACACACACACACATGCACACACGCTCCCTGTCTCTCTCTGTCTCTCTCTGACATTAGCTGAACAGAGTCCATTACTGCCAGGTAATGGGTGAATGTCACAATAGCAGGATGTCATAAAGCTCTGGAGTGGCCTAATGGGTTTTGTTCAGGTTGAGGTGACACATGCACACTCACCCATACACACATATACACACGCATGCATGCACACACATACACATCCGATCGGAGCGCTCTTCCAGGAAACTCTCTTCCTATGTGGTTGGTGCGTTTGCTCATCTCATCACAGCCCCGACATGTTTGAGGAGCTAATACGATGTGTTTAAGGAAGCAAATTATGAGAATCATCTGTCACTTTGTTTGCATACAGTAGGGTGGTTCTGCTGTTTTTGCTTTTTTTCTATTTCGCCCCTCATCCGTCCCTGTCTTTCTCACTTCCTATCTTAGAGTCAGCTCTACCCCACACAATAGCTATGAGTAAGAGATAAAATGAAATAACAAAATGAAAACATGACACATAACACTTTCTGTCAGAATGGAGTTGAGTTGAATGACAGGTTGAAGTAAGAGAGCGAGAGAGAGAGTCAGGGAAAAGAAAGCTGTTTAGCCATTCTCCCATGCTATCGCTTCATTATTTCATTCAATCTCTTTCTTATTCCATTGTGTGTATACAGAAACAATTTCCTTGTCCCTCTGTCACCTTCATGTTGAATATACAATATTTAGTTGTTTATTTTGTTTGTATGGTAAAAAAAAAAAAAAAGAAATCAGGGAAGATGTACAACTGTAAACAAGAAGGATTGAGCTCAACATGTCGTAACTTGGCATAATGATCTAAAAATAGTGTGGAAGGATCTGATGATTTTCGTGCTAAATTTCTTTATGATCCCTTAGGGATCGAATAGCATGTAAAATACGGTATGGCAAGTTTAATATTTCATAGTGGGAGTAATCTTTGCAGGACAGACAACTCTCAGGAGATGAAAAAACATGCAATGAAACCACAACTGAGTGAAAAAAGTTAGGAATAGATAAACAGCGTGGCAAAAGTATAGGTTGTTGTCAGCCGTCAAGCGTAGTAGCCGCAGGGGGGCAGGCAGATGGGAGAGCGAGGGCTTATGGGTGGAGCGATCATGTGAGCTCATTTGCTTAGTGAGTTGACACAGTGGGGGAGAGAAGGATGGAGGAGCAGAGCAGGAGCAGAAGAGCAGAAAACATCACGGGGAGTTTGCATGTCTGGCTGCTCTTACGCTAGCAAGTGGCTAATGTTCACTGAGCTCTGTTAGCATGTTCATCTCATACACTCCTCAAAGACGCGTGCACATACACCCACACCCACACACATACACACACACACACACACAGACACACCCCACCACCGCCACCATCCTTTCAAAAGGAAGTCTTTCAAATGACTGAAATACCTGGTGCAATACCAAGCCAAAGCTTATAAATAAATTGAATTATGCAGGCCCAAGCAGTCTAAAATTGTCTCGGAAATCATCTTTCCAGATATTCTTTCGATTGCTTTCATGCGCATGTATGAATAATCACTCATGAGTATGAGTCCACCTTTTTTCACTGCTGCAGGATTTGTGAATTATGCCCAGATTCTACTTTATCTACCCCTTCTCTCTTTTATTCACCAGCTTTCTCTAGCTTCTTCTGATTCTATTATATGGATTGAGTTCACTGCATAGAGCACACACATACTGTATGTGCATGCGCATATGCATACACATACATGTGTGTGTCTCTGCGTGTGCGTGGAGTGTGAGGAAATGGATTATCAGCTGAGGAGGAACTGATTAGCACATGTTGACAGTGACAGGTGGAATCCATTATAAATATTCTGACACCACCTGATTGACCTTTGACATGAATGAGCCTTTGGGCTGATCAGTCAATAGAGTTAGGGCTCTACCTGCCTCAGCGTTAGAGTTAGGGTCGTCTAGCATGGACAGCCAAATATAGAAAGAAAAAACGGATTCTGTGTGTCTTACTTTTTTACTCCCAAGACTTTATATTCATCCATTCAACTCAAGATGCCAAGAACATTCAGTGGAATTTGTCATGTGACACAGGGATGCAAACACCTGATTTTTTATCTTAAGCCATGAGTTCGATCTAGATAATGGACAACAGTTTTGTTCAATTTTGTTGTTTTAACCCTCTGATCCATAATTGCAGCATTCTATTGAACCGCTGTCATCCCGCTACTGGCTTTGTTTTTGTTTCAGTTAATTAGTTAGATCACATTTTCAGACCTTCAAATCGACAGACTGAGCTATTGATATACAGTACAACAACTGACCGGATGTAACAGCAAATCATTTTTTGGGACTGTGAAAGGTGTGTTCACTTTGTAAAAAGACACACACACACCACACACATACACACGTTGTCCCCAATACACACACAAACACACTCTGTCAGGTGTAGAGATAAAGGAGCTACGTGCGTCAGTGTGGTGTGACGTCTGTTCACCGCATCATCATTGCTTTACGGCAGAAAAGATGAGTAAAGAATGACAATCTCTCTTTTTTTCTCTTTCTCTCCTCTCCATTATTCTCTCTCTCTCTATCCTTCTCCCTCCCTCCTCTTTGTTTCCTTTCCTGCCTCACTCCCTTCCTGCGTCTCGGTCTCCCTCTCCTCCTTTCTGTCTTCCTCTCTCTGTCTCTCTCTCTCTGTCTATAGTCTTCGGGCACCAGTGTGACAGTGGACATTGCGGTGATGGGTGAGGCCCATGGGCTGATCTCAGACCTGCTGGCGGACCCCTCGCTGCCCCCTAACACCTGCAGCTCTCTGAAGGCCGTCAGCAACCTCCTCAGCACCCAGATCAGCCTCCAGCCGCTGCACCGGCCTCGCATCCCTGCAGACACACACACCTGCTCTGACTCCGAGGAGGGGCCCGAAAAAGCAGAGAAGCTGGCCATTCCAAAGGTAGGTGTTCTGAAAAAGTTCTTGTGTCTGTCTTGATGGGTTTGATGTAATATACAATGACTGATTTACAATTTCAAAACAAAAGAATGCTGAGGACTGAGGACAATGCACACACGCACACACACACGCACACACACACACACACACACACAAATACACTCATATTATCCAGAGAGCAAATGCTTGTATTGAAAGCAAGTGCAAGGGGTTTGATAAACACATGTGCACACACACACACACACACACACACACACACACACACACACACACACACGCACACAAACACACACACAGACACAGACAGACAGACACACACACAGGTGTACCTCACCCTGCATACATCATCCCCATTTCACCCCTCGGTGCTGGCGTGGCACGGGGCCCTAATGTAGCTGACAATGACGCACAGGCTTCCAGAGGGCTTTTTAATGTTTTACAAGGCCGGTGCTTCAAAATGTATGCAGGCACTTAAGACGGCAGGGAAACTAAATAAAGCGTGTGATGCTATGCAGGATAGCCTACCAGGAAAGTGACTAGCAGCTTAAACACTGCCTGAGCACACTCCACTGCTCAGCCCATCTAGTGGAACTCAATGAGATGCCGCCTCATTCATTGGGGGATTTGTGGGTCTGTGTGTGGCAATGGGTTAAAGTTGGTGATTCGGCTCGCTTGTGCCGTTGTACAGCATTTGTGCTGCTCTGAACTAAGGACAGAAACAGCAGTTACATAATGGTAATCATAAATTGGGATGATTAAAGTGAATTTGTTAGTCAACTTTTGACCAACTTTACTGGAGAGTAAAATACTTTGGCTCTTCTTGGTAAAGTCCAGTTTAAAATTTTAACTTTAGTTTTTAGTTTGGTTTTACTGTTGTTTTTTTTGTTTTTTACTTTTGGCAATGGTTTTAATAATTTTCTTTTTATTCAACAAAGACATTCGGAGAGCTTTCATTTGATGTACCAACCACAGTGCAACTGCAGCCATTCTGAGTCCTGGTTGGCATTCTAACTCTGGCTCTGTCTAGTCTTTAGCATCATTCCCAAACATTGAACACTCTTCTGTTGCATAGATTTGTCCAATAGTTCACCCAAAAACATTTTGTCATTATTTACTCACCCAGGAGTTAGTTAGCACAGCTCTGTCAGCCTTCTCCAAAACAACCGAAATGACCTGGAATTGGTTCTTTAGAGTTCCAGAAAGGGCAAACAACTGTATGTTCCTTTTCTCTATCGAAGTCATCGGACATTTTTATTTCTTTGTTTGAAAGTCAAGTGCTCTTTCTGTTTGTGTGACGTAGACCTCTGCGTAAGAGTGTACACAGGGAAATGGGGAAGGGACGTATGTTCACGTTGAGTAGAATGCAATTCTGAAATCAACAGTTTTAGTGAAGACTCGTGCTAAATACTGGTGTAAATATAGGTCTTTTGGACTCACATTGCAATCGTTTGGCTTCAGAACACTTGGATTATGCTTGAGCTGTTCAGAGTAATTTTATGGTTACTTTTTTCCCTTTTTGGAACTCCAGAACCGATTCCTGCTCACTTCAATTATTTTGGAAAAGGTTGACCTGTGAACTGCGCTAGCGCTCACACCGCCAATCACACCATATTACTGGGATATTAGACTGTCATTCTCTTTTGATCACTGAATTTCTCTCTGAATTTCACACACACTATTGTAGATCTTTTGGTTAGATTTCCTCCCTCACCAAAGGAGAGAAGTATAGCATAGAAGTGTCGTGTGCGTGTGCACGGCAAATATGTAGATGTGTCTTTATGCATGTGTGTGGTTTTCTGCCTAAGAAGTGAACAGGCAGAGAGGGATGGACATGTTTTTCCTCAATAGCATGAGACATTTGATACTCTGCTGCCCTCTATATCCCACTCTCACCCCATGAGCTTCACACGGCACACTCAACGGCCTGTCAGGCTGCATCTCTGTTTATGTGCTTGTGGATGTCAGATTCTGTGTGTGTGTGTGTGTGTGTGTGTGTGTGTGTGTGTGTGTTGTTTTTGTGTGCGTGACCCTGATAGAATAACAAACCAACTGCAATAAAATACCAACTGACAAATAACTGGGTTTAGCTCATGGCTTTACAACAAAATCTACAACACTGGATAGACTGACACCACAGGGGAAACTAGCAACTCTCCCTTCTGCTTACCATTCTATCTCTCATATGCTTCTGAAAAATACAGGAATGGGCCGAGAGAACAAATATGGCAGCCTCCTAGATTAATGTTTTTTTCAATGCTCCCAAAAAGTAAAATTTATTGAAGTAAAACTGTGACAATAACATTTCAACCAAACATGGTTTTGGTCACCTACAGTTAATGGACAATCCTCTTTTCTTGATTTGATTGCTGTTTTTGTTTGCTCCTATGTAGAGCATTTTGGATGTGTGTAAAACCTTTCAAATTTTCCATTACTTTTTTTCATACCTCAGTGTAAAGCGTTGTCCACACTTGTCAGCTTGTAGTGCCCAGAAGGGAATATCTAGGCACCATCATTTTCAACAAAGTCTAAAAAAATTCCATTTCATACCATTCCCCTGGCTTTCTGTCAATCACGCCTGTCATCTCATTTTCTGAACGACCACCATGCTTACATACACCTGTAGATAGTCAGGCCTGAACTGCAGGATTGATATCATTCTAGCGACATTGTTTTAACTCTTCAGTCCCTAATGACATACAGACATTCTTCTATCATCTGTGTTCAAACAGTATAAGAACTATCATGACTAAAGTTATATACTGAAGACATATGAACAGTACAAGTAATGCTATATAGATTATATCTTATATGTTGTTGATTTCAAAGCCAGTTGTTCATGTTAGACATGTTTAAAATAATTTATAAATTTATTTGAAGAAGTATCCAATAAGATGCAGCTTTTAGTGGCATTTTGTTGCAAATCCACTTGCTTGTTGCATTCCATCCAAGGCCTTGGCACTCGGTGAAACTACTGTGTGTGTGTGTGTGTACATGTGTTTGCAGCGTCTCAGGCGGAGCTTGCCCCCAGGTCTGTTGAGGAGGATCTCATCAACTTGGACCACCACCACCTCGGCCACAGGGCTGCCCACCATCGAGCCAGGGCCGGTACGCCGAGACCGCTCAGCCAGCATCAAACACACCACAGACAGGTAATGTTCAATAGGTCAGTAGTTGGAACTGACCATTCAAAAACGTGTTTTGTTTTAAGCTTGTACCACTGGGATTGAACATTTGACAAAAGAGGTCTGTGAGACATTTTTATTTATCTCATTGTCTGTTTCATTATGTTGAACCAGTGAATCATGGAACAATTCTGTGATGCTGACCATCTCTAAGAGCCGCTCCATGTCTGCTTCCTGTGCCGCCTCTGCCACCTCCAACCACCTCTACAGCAAACCACTGGGAAGACCAGGTCTGTGTGTGTGTGTGTGTGTGTGTGTATGTGTGTGTGCGCGGGCGCACGTGTGAATGAACATGTGACAGAAAGGCTTGAGTACAGGTAAAATTACTTGTATAAAAATCTACTTAGGTAAAAGTAAAAAAATAGCTTATTTAAAATGTGTTCAGTAAAAGTTACTGAGTTTCTTTTAACAAAAGAGAACATTGTTACATGTGATCTTTTCTATGCAATGCTAAAAGGCCGAGAGGACAGTTCAAACTACATTCTTTTAACTGGGAGAAAAGAAGTTATATAAAAGTAAACCCAGATTACTTTACTCTTCTTGACTGATGGACCGTTCACTGCAAATGGCTCCACATTTGGCCAATTTATAACTGGCCAGTTTCTGATGCAAAACAAAGTGCACTCTGTACTGGATGTGATTCAAAATGTAGCAAAGTACAATACTTAAGTCAACACATACTTAAAAGTTAAACTACAGATTCAAAAAGTACTGAAAAAGGATACATTTACACAAAAAGCTACTCAATTACAGTAATGAGAGTAATTGTAATTAGTTACAATTACTCTTACCCTTGGCTACTGTATACAAAAGTCATTGAACACTCAGTTCCTTAAAAAAATCTTATTTGAAGCATCCAGAACATCAGAGCCAGTCATTTCCATAAAGCAACAGTGTCCCTCTCTTTTCCAGGTTTCCCCCCCTCCAACATATCACCTCTGGGCTCTCCGTGCCCGTCTCCTCCCACCCAGGGGACCCCGGTGTCCAGCCCCACTGTCAAGACATTTTCAGTGCAGCTGCCGGAGGTCGCCGGCCCCCTGACAGAGCGGGACCCCGGCTCTGTGGCCCCCAGGAGCCACCACAGAGCCTTAACTCACAGCCAGAGCGCCCCGAGCTCCACCACCCCCCACTGGAGGCCTCCAACACTCTGCAGCAGGTAACGTACGTGCCAACACACACACACTCACACACACACACACACACACACACACACACACACACACAGACACTCACACATACTACATACGTGCTCAAACTTTATTTATTAGTTCTATTTTGATTTATTTAATCAATACTACACTGGTTGCCCTTATGAATTAATTCAAAAGTTACATTTTGATAGGCAATTCCACACATAAATATGTTTTTATTTTATTTTATTTTATTTTAGTATTTCCCTGGGTTTCAGTGGAGAGGTTTAGTTTTGGCATGAAAATGTTCAGATTTAAAGATAATGAATATCTGTGCAAAATATCAGCAATTGAAAGGTTCAATCAAAGACGATCAGCATCAGCTTTCAAAAACCCATATTGGCCCAACCATAACACATACCACAAACATACATAGGGAGCTTGGAGTGACTTGATGGAGCTTAGCTATAAACTAAAAAGTGTTGCTGAATGAGACAGGAGATATTAGTGTCTCATATGTGTGTGCATGTGTGCGCTCATTTGTGTGTGTGTCGATTCATCAGTCTCTACTGAGAGAACAGGAACAACCTCCAGTTATCAACAGAGAGAGAAGAGGAGATAGAAGGAGAGACGTGGATCAGGATGTGTCAGCATGTCTCTTCTGAATGTGTCGGTGTTCGTCTGCTCTTTCTCTGTTAGCTGCGGCAGGCCATTCAACAATCGGCTAAACCATGGGGTAGAATCCGTCGATAAAGGAGACAGAATACCCCACCCAGGTAAGCAGCATGCTACGGCCTGCAGGCATTTACAGCCGCTGTTGGATTTCATGCTTATGTATCCATTGCGACCGAATAGGCTGCTCCTGTTACTGTAAGAACTGTCTTTATACACACTGACTGGGCAAGAGAGTGTTACCCAGTAAGAGCAATGAGGCAAGCTGCGATATCTTCACTACCACCAAACTGTCCATCCACGACCAAGCTAACTATGTGACAGGTTAATCTGTCAGGATAACAGTAATGCAGAAGCAATGAAACGACAGTCAGACAGTCAGTTGTATTTTTGAAAACAACAGTGCAAAGAGTGAATTGTTCATGCGTTTGTCAGTCTAGCACATTGGTAATCAAGAAATAAAATAAAATAAAACAGGGCAATGAAGCAGCAACTTCTGGTTTGATAGAAAAATAAGTGAATCTTACAGTAATGGAGGAACTGAACAAAAAAGAAGGCCTTCTGTATCGCTTCCAATCTATTAACAAAGCTCCAGAATTGAACCTCATTGATTATCATTGTCTTGTTGTCTCTTTACAGTAGCTTGTGGTTTCTAGGTTGATTATGATTACTCAATTCACAGATACTGACCTTCCCCATTTTGGATAAGGGTATCAGCAAACAGGTTACAGTAAATTTTGTAACATTTATAATTGTAATCTCTGTTGTTTCCCCCAGATGAGCGAGCAGTAGCTTCATCAGACTACGACAGCACCTATGACAGCACCTATGAGACCAACCACAGTGACAGCAGTGACTTTGCACAGAATGAGGAGGAGGGAGAAGGAGGCAAGAAGCCCCCTGAAGCTCGGGAAGGGTGCAGGGAGTATCAGGCGGAGGGCATCGTGCTTCACCCCCTCCTACCCTCCCCAGAGGTACGCAGACAGAGAAGCTTCACTGTGGTAATGAGAACAATTGGCTCCGTGAAATATGGCTGCCATTTTAAAGTAGTCAGTAGCTCAAGAAGAATAGAAGTTCAGTTTCTATTGTTGTCCCTGATCTTCTGTTTTATTCTATCCCATGCTACTGTGAAACTTACTATTATGTGCTTTTAATATGCTGTATATTACTGTAAATACAATGAATACAGATTCTGTACAACTCCACTGCACATTTGTGGTTTTGCAAGTTACAGCTTGTAAAACTGCATTGCAACACATTGTAAAAGTGCAAATATCAGTCATAATCCATGTCAGACAGGGTTGTGTATTCTGGTGAAAAGTCCTACCTTTTGGTAAAAAAATGATTTTTCCTCAGATGTTGATATGAGTAGTCAAAGAGTAGTTCTTCATGAATACGAGAATAAGATTATGGAAGTTATGTGAAAATTAAGGCGTGAATATTCATAGTTGAGGTTACATTTTCACAATGATAGAACTTTGATTCACTTTCATTAAGTAGATATTACTCAATAAACAACATGTCGAAAATGATTTCTCAAGTGCTGAAAACCGTGAAGTCTGATAATATACATGTATGGAGGAGTCTGTGTCTGATGTCTGACTGACTGACCTAAATTTGCCATGGTGATTGTGCTGTGGGGAAAAGTATAAAGGATGAAAATGATCTCTCTACTGTACCTTCGCCTTTAACCCACAGGACAAGCCGATCTTGGCCCCGGAGACTTTGGTGATGTCAGAGCTGGAGCCTCTGATGAGTCAACTCAACAGCTGGAATTTCCCCATTTTCAGTCTAATGGAGAAGACTCATGGCAAGACAGGCTGCATCCTCAGCCAGGTAATAACATTAATTAGCAAGGAGATGTGGCTACCCATGTGACATTTGTTTAATGAGAGCATATCAATATTGATTTGGTTAAAAGGAACTGATATTGATATGTGCATTTCCAAATATATCTAATTAGAAAAAAAAGCACTAGCTATCAACCCAGACAGTAGGAAGAGGGAATTTACATCGTCAGCTTGCTGGAGACAATGTATGACCAGACTGTCTGCTCCTTTCTATGATCTGGAACAGCTCAGTCTTAATATGAACATGAATAAAAACTTACCGAAAGCTATAAAAAAACCCTCTATAGCAAAGACTATGTGTCCAAGTTTGTGGACATTGTAACAGTACTGGGGGGGTCATTTGGGGATATGAGCACATTTTCTGGTTCAGAACTTATGGCACTATATAAAATAAAGCATGTAAATGCACAAATACCAAACACCCTATTGAGTCCACAAAATCTGTCTCTCTTGTATTCTCAATGGAGCCAGTCCAGAAAATGTGGTTTCTTTTGAAGACAGTTGTTATCAATTGAACTGTATTCGATCATAGGAGTATTAAAGGATGATCATAGATCATACATTAATTCAGATTTTGTGTGGATTTCTCCTGTCTCCATTTCTCTGTCAGGTTAGTCAGATCCATAAGAGGTAGACTGCTGGAAGAGTAGTGGGAAGGAGGTGTTGTGGAGAAAACACACAGCAAGACAAGTTGCTTCCACAAACGGGATGCTTCCACAAGCAACTGTAACTGAACAAACAGGCTCTGAGATATACTAATGTTGGGCTTAGTTTGCCATCTACTGGCAAAAATGAAGCAGTAAGACTGCTAATTCATAAATTAGCATCCCAGTGGTGCTTTCCACCAGTCATACTGTACACACTGACATTTGTAGATCAATAGGGCCATTTGGTGATATAATTGAGCAGTGCAAGAATGACAGAAATTTCAGGAATGACAAAATATGTTTACATGGAGGGTCAAGACCCAAAATGTAACATGTGGTGGACATTGATTATGTAGAAATGTAACAAATAGTTAGGCTTAATGTCATCCTTGTATTTGTTACTATACCTTATAACAAGCAAAGAATCTCAGAATCGCTCCTCAGATGTAATGAAATCTCATCATGACAGATGAAATATCTTATCTCTCTTGAACCCTTTGGAGGACCAAAAAGAATATTGTGTAATGACACTTGACCTGGACCTGGTGTGAATAATACCATACCTCAATGCTAATATTAATTATGAATAGGTTAGGATTGTTTTTTGTTTTTTTTATCAAGTATGATTATACATCTAAACCTCAACTGGGATTATTAATACTACTGATGATGTTTTTCTAGGTTTCCTACAGGCTATTTGAGGACACGGGTCTTTTTGAGACCTTCAAGATTCCTGTCCGAGAGTTCATGAACTACTTCCATGCTTTGGAGAACGGATACAGGGACATCCCCTGTGAGTAGAAGGTCCATGAGTTTATGAAACTGTTCAAGTGAAAAATTGCATCCATGATTACCTTTATCTGCCACAAGGTGGATGTATTGCTTTGTCAGTGAAATACTCTCAATAACAGGCCAACCTCCTGCCTTAGCAATTATTGGTGTCTGTTTGAATGCTCATATTTTCTATCATTTAGCAAACTATTGAGTATTCTATTTTGGGACATTTTGATGTTTAATTTCAGCAATAAATAAGAATTTCATATTTGATTTACACAGGTGTTTATATTGATTCATGTATTGACAGTGTGTTTTCCCACTATAAACTGCTCAGTAGGTAGCATGAGCTTTCAGACAGGTTCAACAGCATCTGAAATGCTTCATGAAGGAATACACCAAGGTTTTGGGAGACTGGCTCGGTCAACTTACCAGCTAAGTAATGAGAACATAGACACCAAAATCATCCATGTGTCGCCAGTAGATCATTCGCTCCAGTGCTCCTTGCTAACACTATGAGTGATAGTACATGACTAGCATTATCCAAAGTATGAAGACTTACTTTTTAGTAATAGTGTTTATTATATGGCCTGTATATTCATACATTTATTATATGGCCTGTAGATTCATACATTTTTAAAAATGGAGTATCATTAACTCGATATAGCTGATGTAGACAGGTTTACTTCAGGTAAGCACCCACATGTGCTGTGCAGTGATTTTTAGCTGAACACTGTCTCCCATTTCCCACCACAATCACTTCCTATGTAAAAGAAATATGATAAAAAAAAATCAATGCACTGTTTGAACTACCACCACTTTCCCTGGTGGTTCAAACAGCGAATTGATTTTTTTATCATATTTCATACAAATTGCTGGGACCAATCTCCAACCCAAAACTGACAGACTTCTTTTTTCTCAATTTCTCATTTTCCCTCTTTTGAGATAATGCCAGTCATCTGCTATCACTCAACAAACAGTGTATGCTAAAGTGTTAACATGAAGCATTGGACTGAACAACCTACCGGGGAAGCATTGATGATTTTGGTGTCTATTTTCTCATCACATAACAGGGAAGTTAACCAACAGGCCAATCTCCTAAAAATGGTGTATTCCTTTAAAACTCAAACTGCATATTAATTATAAAATAGTATGCAGTGTATTAAAAAACATCAACACATTCATCTCAAGCTGTAATAAGATACTGTAAGATTAAAGTTTAATGATCTCTGTGGGGAAATTGGATATGTAGCATGTAGCAACAAATAATAAGAATATAGAGAAGAATAAAACAAATATGCATTATGCAACAACGACATCTGTTGCCCTGTATAGTGCACTCTACAATGGGTTCATTCATATTTTTTCATATATTCATATATTCATATTTTTTTCCTTTCTTTTTCCTTCCTTTCTTTTATTTTTTGCCAATTTACTAGTATCAAACTTCAGAATGTTCTAAGCTAGTATACTCAAAGGCCAACCGAGTAGCAGCCAGTATGAGATTTCATCAGTGCGGTCTTACCACCCTCCAGTGGTTTGACTTGGTATTTTGTCTTTATCTCCCCAGACCACAACCGGATCCATGCCACTGATGTGCTGCACGCTGTCTGGTACCTCACCACTCAGCCTGTGCCGGGCCTGCCCACCCTGCTGACCGAGAACGGTACACACACTGGTGAGGACCTATGATACATGTAGCAAGGCAGTCACATGAGCACATACAACTCACTCTCCCTCTCTTACACACACACACACACACACACACACACATGCAAACACATTTAAGCATGGCAGACAGTCAGGCACCCAGACAGGCAGACAGACAAACACAGACAGGCGAGCAAAACATACACAGATAGACAAGCAGTAGGCACACAAACAGAAAAGGGATAGATAAAAATGGAGTGAGGGAAAGAAACAGGCATTTTCATTGGCACAGCCCAAGTCTTGGTAGAACTAAAGTATAATAAGTTTAGAGAAGCTAGTCTGTTCCATACATGTCTAACATAAATAATAACAAGATCCTACCCTTTTATTGAATGTAATTCATAGTTTTTCACCTCAAAACACAAAAATCGAGATATGTTAACTACAAAAATTATTTATTTATTCTTCAAAATTATTTATTTATTATGCAACAACGACATCTGTTGCCCTGTATAGTGCGCTCTATAATGGGTTTATTCATAGTATTTATTTATTCTTTTCTGTGTTATTTTCAGCTGTACAGAAGAAAATAAGAGGTGAAATGTTTTTCAGCACTCACAGAGCTGCTTTAACAGCTATCCCTAAATGATGATGCAAGTCTTGTCAGCAATGTGGGTTAGGGTTAGGGGTAGTTACATTCATAGTATTCATAGTCAGAAGTGGGACGTTTTCCATCTCCAAGTCAGAAAAATGCAGCTTCAACTGCCACTGATTTATTGCAATATCCCCAACTTGATATTTGGTGACAAAATAATATAAAGCCTTTAACAACATGACAAATCAATGCTATTTTATGAAGCAAGACATAGAATTTTAGTTATGTCTAATTAATCCATGTTCCTGCTTCACAGGTATAAAGCATGACACCTCAGTTGGTATATGTAGCATTTGGTCAAACAACAATAGTGTATCTTGAAACAAAATGATGAATGTCTTAACCATGTTTTTACAGGTCACATACAGCTTACATAAGCCTCTCTCAGGCTTGTAGAGTTTGTTCTCTGACCTATTTTCTCCCTCCGGACTCCTTCCACGTTTTCTTTGATGCAAGTTCATCAAGTTCATCAAGTAAATTCCAGACCTGTAGCCACTTTCAGAATGCAAGAGGTGCTTGCCAGACAGGATCTGTGGGACCGGTTCATGGATAACATTGTTCACATAAATAGGTGCTTCCGAACAGGATCAGCACCCTGGTGGCCTGAAGGTGAAGCTGAAGGCACGGAGCCTTCACTACACTGATTCATACAGTTCTACTGGCCGTCATTCTGGGACACGCTCCACATCAACTGCAAATGCATTTGTACAAATTCCAAACAAAATTTCTGAGCCTCAGGGTCGGCTAATGTCCAACTCAATTCTGCTGTTAGTGTCTTCAATTTGTGGACATATCCAGCTCTCTGGAAAGTAGTGATAGTGAGCATGTTTAACCACTAATTTAACAAATACTTGTGTTGGAGGACCTGAGAACTGTGGGGTGCAGTGCACAATAGTGCCATCTGTGGGGCAAATGGGACTTGTATTGCCACTAACTGTGGCTGCAACTTGGTGGGCTAGCTAATGACTAGACAAGCTAGAATGGTATGTGGACCAAGATTTCTAGTGGGCCACATCTGTGTGATCTGTGTGATCTGTTAGTTCGGGGACTAGCCTCAGTGCAAGCTAGTGGCCACCATTCATAATCTACACCATGTGTTAACTCAAAGGAGCGAGTACATGCAGATCAAGCAAGACCACTTCGCTTTGCATCGCTTCGCTCCCTCACAGGCTCGGCCTTTTGGGGATTTGCAGTAATCTGATTGAATAACCAATATATTTTTTTGAGCTCTTTATTGTACAGACAGGCCAGAGTAAACACAGCTGTCTTGACAAATTTTTGCACAGACTATCTAGCAGGGGGCCAAGTTGTGCGTGCCAGTGTGTGTGTGTGTGTGTGTACATGTACCTTATGGAGTCTACCTCTGTCTACACACACACACACACACACACACGCACCTCTTGTACTGTGTAATCTCCCTTACAGTTTGTCTTTGTGCTTGTCTGCCTGTCTTTCTGCATATCTGTTTCCCAAACTGCATTGGCCGCCACAGGAAACATAAATGGATATTTTCAGACACACAGACATGTGGTCTCTCTTTCTTGTTCTCTCTTTATTGTCTAACTGTCTTTATAGTTTAGCTCTGTACTCGCTCTTCTTTTTATCATCGACTCTTTTGAGTTCTGACTCCATCTTGCTTTTTGATCATTTAAACTCTAAAACTGTGAGCCAACTTATCTGAGCAAGAAATCTTCTGAAACCTCTTTCCTATTCCTTACCCTTTTCCCCAGGGGGTTACACAACATCTTTCAACATCTTTCAAAATTAGATATTCACTATTCAGATACACATTCAGCACTCATTTCTACAATATATGCCATTTAACCCACATACTCTGAGAATGCTTTAGAATAAGCATTTTAGATAACTGTTACTCAGACTATTTTATGTTACTTAGCAAAGCTTTTGTAGTATAACATACAGTAGCTTTTATAATGCCATTTGATAGTGATTTATCCACACTAATTAACAGTTGCATTTAATCTTCCCATGGCTTGTTTATGGGTCCTAAACCAGACTTTGAAGTACTTTTGGGAGCTCAACAACTATAGTCAATGTTTCTGCCTCATTTACATACACTATTGTTTATATACAGTATATATCTTACAATGTCACAGTTCAGTGTGATAGCAACCCGTAGCCCTTGTAAGTTGTCCTCTGTCATCACAAGTCATTATTTCTCTTCTCTGCTGTTGTTGATTGATGTTGCTGTGTCACTTATTGACTTATGATTCATTGGTAAACTGTCAACAACATCCTGGTGCACCGATGAAATGAGAAAAAATTTGGACTGTCCCTTCCTGAATAAAAAATCCTACAGCACCTTAGTAGGATAGTTAGTGCCCCAGGCAAAAATTCATTTGACCGTAGAATATTTTAATGAATCAATTTATGAAGTCAGTAATGAGGCGACAGTATTTCAACAGAGACCACCATCACTGAATGGTGCTTGACATGGTTTCTCTCTGTGCCCGTAGACTCCGAGAACGGCATCACCCCTGGCGCCACAGGTTTCCTGGTATCCAAGATTTGCTCTGTGCTGGAGGCCGGCTATGCCTCCCTGGCTGGTCTTATCCCTGCGCTGGAGCTCATGGCCCTGTATGTAGCTGCTGCCATGCACGACTACGACCACCCCGGAAGAACCAACGCCTTTCTGGTAGCCACCAGTGCACCACAGGTAAATATAGGGCTGCTCCAGTGGCCCTGGAACTAAAGACTCAATCAATGATGGATCGACAGACAGATGGACAGATATATAGACTGATGCATAATGAAGATAATCTAGGTGTCATGAAAAACAAGGGCTGCTCCGATTGGGATTTATTTATTTCTAATCAATACAATCACCATTTTGTTTTGGGGGTTTTTCAGTAAGAAAATGATGAATAAAGTCAATATGCTTGTCAGCATAACCAACACAAATCAATTTTTAACTGTCAGGAAAGAGATGCCTAACGCATTAAATTGGCTTTGTGCATGAGGATGAATCAGTCAGTTGCAAATGTATTATTTAGCAAGCACAAGTTGGGGCAGCTGGGGGAAGGCGGCTAGGGACTGGAAAATGCAAGCAGATCTACCCCAGCAACAGAGACAGGTCTCTTTACTTTGTAGAGCTTAATGTGCCACGGGAAGATGTGGTAGAAGGGGCATATGACAGGAAGCTCAGATATATTGAACTAGGTTGAATGGCGAGGCTGGAAAGCCAGCATATGCTCTGTGGAGGTTGGGTGCCATGGATTTGTAGCCACATCCACTATCAGTTTATTCAGGGAGTTAGAGATTCGTGGTCAGGGTTTATGTCAGAAACCAGACCAGAAGCAGCCGAAAAGAGTAGGCAGTAATTGTTATGTTGTTGACCTGCCCGGGGACTACAGATGTAAATTAGCCTCTTGGCTAACTCTGACACATTTACATTAAAGTGTGAACTAAAATGTTGATTGATGTGTACTGTCCCTGCCAAATAAATCTTAAATAAATAAAAATAAATAAAACAGAAATGATACATAAATGCCTGTCTTGTCTGGTGTCATGTGATGGCACAGATATGGTAACAGAAATTGGTCATCAAACACCATCCTCAGCTCCTGGTATAACTGATTTACATATTTAAGTCTATTGTTTGCTGATACAATTTGGTTCCTGAACT
This sequence comes from Centroberyx gerrardi, assembly GCF_048128805.1. Taxonomy (NCBI): domain Eukaryota; kingdom Metazoa; phylum Chordata; class Actinopteri; order Beryciformes; family Berycidae; genus Centroberyx; species Centroberyx gerrardi. The sequence continues at coordinate 17,370,173 of NC_136002.1, read as the reverse complement.
GCTGAGCGGGTCAAATTGAAGTCAGCATGGTCAGCTATCCCATTAGTCTATTCTTGTTGACATGGATAGTGGGGTTGGAAATTATTGGATGAGACGTTCTGGGCTAAGCATAAATCTAAGTATATACAGTATTGAATAGATGAGTACATGTCTGATCAGTGTTGAGAGCAGGTGTGGAGCTGTCTCGCTCTGGGACACCATAATGTCTTCTGAAGGTGTCATTGACCTAATTCAACAAAGCATTTGTGATAGTAGGTGCCCACTTTATAACCCCAATTATACAGCTCTCACCACCGCCTTTCCTCTGACATCTAAAATAGGTGCTCACCCTAAGTGGCACAAATTCTGGTTACATCATCAGGCCTCGTGGTCCCTAGGGTGCTCACCCGAAAGGAGAGCGCCTTAGGGAGAGGGCCTAAGAAGCACAAGGGCTGGTTACATCAGATCCTGTGTGTTGGTACCTGTTCCTGCTCCTGTACCTGTATGGAGGCGTGTGTGCTGAGAAATTAAAATGTTCTACCAAGGTGGAATATATCTTTAGGTTTATCTTTAGTTTATCTCTTTGACTTGAACATTAGTTTCATATTCTCCTCTCTGCTTTCCTCTGCAGGCCGTTCTATATAATGACCGCTCGGTCCTGGAAAACCACCATGCAGCTTCAGCGTGGAACCTCTTCATGTCTCGACCCGAGTATAACTTCCTGGCTAACCTTGAACATGTAGAGTTCAAACGCTTCCGCTTCCTAGTCATCGAAGCCATCCTGGCCACCGACCTCAAGAAACACTTTGACTTCCTGGCAGAGTTCAATGCCAAGGTAAACATAGTGAACTGTGATCATATGCAGGGTTAAAGATTTTATCACACTAGAACTTAACAGTGATATCATCCATCATCTGTAATTCTTGGCACCCTAACTAAGGTATCCCTACAGTGTCATATGTTATCTCTTCTGATGAGTCTTGCTTGTGTAATGTATAGTCCTGGTCCTGCAATAAAAAATATATTTTCTTCAAAACCATCTCACCAGATTGTCCCAGATGTAAGTCAGTGATTACATAACCAATCAGTAGGGAATTCATTACAATGCATAATTGCAGTGCGCCTTTTTTCACAAATCCCTCTGTGCGTGTCTCCCCAGGTGGGTGATGAGGGAGTGTCAGGTATTGATTGGACCAACGAGAATGACCGGCTGCTGGTGTGCCAGATGTGCATTAAGCTGGCGGATATTAACGGACCATTGAAGTGTAAGGAGCTGCACCTGCAGTGGACGGAGGGGATCGTCAACGAGTTCTACGAACAAGTATGGTTAAGAACCTCCGCGATCCGACTGGCCGCAGTGGTCTTAGGGTGGGCTTGGGTTCAGGTCCAGTTTACATGTCTGAGTCTGTAGAAAGAATCCAAAAGCATATCAACAGCCCACCACCCTGGACTACTTTGCAGCGTTTACATGTGTTTAGAGTGCTGAGTTATGAATGTTTAGGTGGATGCTTGCTGACACAGGAGCTTCATCCCAGGTCGTCCTGTTGAAGGACAGGTTCCCTACTCACTGCCCCACCCTGCCTCCCCATAACACAAAAATACAGAATACAAAATATTCAGCGACATTATGCCTTACACAGACCATTTACATCACTCATTCTCTCTCAACTTATTCATGATCCAAATTGGCTAAATGATTTTTCTACTGGATAATGGGAGGAATAGGGACGTCAGGAACAGGGTTCAAGATTAATTAGGTATATCCTGTAAGTCTCAAGGAGGGGGCTGCTTAGCGATCAATTCTCCCTCATTGTGTGTATTTGTGTTATTGCATTTGCGTTTCCCCTGTACAGAAATAGAACAGTCAGAACACTTACCTACTCCTTCACGAACCTCTCTACTATGTTGGAAGTTAGACAGATGCCTGGCAACAGACCCCACTTTCAACTAACGATCCCTCTGATTCGTCAGTTCAACTGGGTGCCAAGCAACTCAGGAAGATAAAATCTGATTAGCCAGAGAGATATGATTACATCCCTAGCAACAGTATGTTTTAAGCAGAACAGGACTACTGTATTTAAGATATCTAAGCCATAATTTATACTATTTTATATAGTACTTTGAAAAAGAGCTGAGAATGGAAGAGAAAAGAGACAGAAATCAGATGACAAGGAGGCAGGATTTCAGGTCAACATCCGTTCTATGCATTCTTCTCAAAATAAAAATATTTCCACTTGTTTACAGATAGGCAGCAACACATTATTGCAAGTTACGCAAACGGAAAACCCGTTATCAGCATATGTTCTGAATATTTAGTCCATTTTAATGAAGGGAGAATACATATCCAGGATATGAGTACACTATGTCACAGCAAAAAATCTCTAATCAAGGCTGTGCTGATTGTTGGCGAAAACGTCCTCCGTCCTCTGGCCGGTTTCTGACACTTAGTATTCTGCTATTTCACACAAACCCTCTGTTCAAATGTCATTATAGCTTTGAGAATTATGTATGTCCTTTGAGCAAGAGGGGGTGGGGGGGCGGGTGAGAGAGGGAGAGAGACAGAGGGTGTGTGTATGTTTTTCTCTTCAGAGGGGAGACAGATGAACTAAATGTGTCATCCCAGACAGCATTCATTCACAGTCACACCGAAGCAGATCACAGGGATGGAACTGAAGCACTGAGCCAACACACATGCACACACACATACACACACATGCATACACACACACACACATATGCATTCATGCTCTGCATTGCACCAGTCTAGTGCTCAAGACAGTAGTCAAGGTGGGACTGAACATTTACACACCCTCAAATAGTAGAACATTGTCTGTCTGTCTTTGCTCTTCCATGCAAATCACCACATCTTCAGTGACCAGTTTACTTTGACCGATTTAAATTAGTCTAGTACCTCACATCTGAGGCTCTTGGGAATGAAACGAAACAATCAGAATATTTAATGTTTTGCAGTTGCATAGTATATAAGAAATATAATGGGAATTTCCACAGTAGAGCACAATCAATTTGTAACATCATCCATTGCGACATTTTCTCCTCCTTTTACCTGTAGTTTGAATAGATCAGTCAGTTGATAAACAATTCTATCTCTCTCTCCTCTCTCTCTTTCTGTCTATTAGTTGATTTTAGATTTTATAGATTATGTTCTATATCTCTGCCTCGCCTACATACACACTCTGCCTCTTTCTGCCTCTCTCACACAAACCGCTAGTGCAGTCTACTGACGCCATTCAGGTTTCAGGTTGCCATAGCAATGGGAGCCCTTGTCCCTCCATCCTTTTTAAAGCCCTGACGTCAGAAAACACACACAAACCTTACACACAGACCTGAAATGGGACATGAGATCTGCCTGTTCAAAGTCTATCCATTTTAAGCATTTTAACTGATTATCACAACACATTGCCAATCAGCTCTATATCTGTTCAGTTTCCATTAGTGCTGCCCTTCTACCACTGGACCAAGTTTTGGAAAAATTGGCCGGGCGGATATGTCTAAACTGGAAATGAGCTCTCCAGTGCCTCCATGTTGTTTGATTGGGCCAATAATGGAGAGTTTGCCTCTTCTTATGGCTGCTGATATATCGGCACACAAAGTTTGATGTTGTTAGGTGAATCTGTTATCAGTTATATGCCTTTTTGTTGGCCAGTTGGTATAAAGTTAATCAGTTCTTCCTTGCCCCATGACCAATCTTTCCACAAAGTTTTGTACAAATCCATTCATAAGTTTTTGAGATATCCTGCTAACAGACAAACAGAAAAACAGACAGATTGGGGCAAAAAAATAACCCCAATCCAACTCAGAGGAGGTAATTATGTCCCCAATAATGGGGGTAAATGTGGCAGATGTGGCTTCAATTTGTATAAACATGAGCAGTGCCACTGGGAACGTGCTCAGAAGAATCAGCCAGAGATGACATCCCAGTCATCCTGGTCGTTTTATACATACATTTTGCTTGGTTTCTTTATCATTGTAGATGTACATGAGAAGGCAAATAATCCTGCACCCTTGACCCAAGGATGAGGAAAGGAGCAACTTGGCTCAACTGTTATGCAACTGACTCTCCTCAAGTATAGGATTAGATACATAGGTTGAGGGGAGCCAGAGTTGGCCTATATTGGATAATCTCTCTGAATAATCATGTCAGTTCACATCCTGTGTTGGACTGGCAGCCTGTGTTTCCCTGCCTTCTGCCCAATGCATGCTGGGATGGGCTGCAGCCCTGTGACCATGAATAGGAATAAGCCCGTATGGAAAATGAATGAATGAATGAATGTTATTAGCGCTGACCTTGCCATCTCCAGGAGATGAGTGCACCAACACCGTGACAGAAAAACGTCCTGACACTATTACATAGCACCATCACTGAGGAAAGAGTCTGCTGGTGTTCCCATTGTTTTGATTAAAACCTACAGATTAGCCATAGTTTGAGAGGATGTTATTCTATTTGTAGTCGTCTTGACCCACTTTCAAGAGACTGTTCCCAGAGGCAGCGTGTATCTGGAACTCTTTCTGCTTGCCAGTGTAGCTGTGCCAAGGATATAAATCTCATACCATTTTATATGCGAAACAGAGCATGTATGAAAAGCATGTATGAAAATAAGGTCTTGTCAAGAAAATAAAAGAAATTGGAAAAATGTTACTCCTTTCCTCACTTCAGCCTGCTCAGGTGGCCCAAGGAAAAATAATACTTCTGCATTTCAAATCATCATTTTAAATAAATCAACATGAACCAATTTTATCTATGATAAAAAAATATATATTTGTAAATCTGCTTTTGATGAGTAAACATGCTTAAATTAATTCAGTTGCCTATTTTAATGCTTTTTGGCTCTAGAATTGTGCCACAATGAATTTGGCATATTTTTTTTATTAACAGAAACTAGTTACCTAATTTGGCACTTTTTTCTGCATTGGGTCTGCATAGGGAAACACTTTACCCTATCATCTATCATCTATCATCTATCACTTTATCATGCATAAATTCTAATGCATTTTCCTTCCTTACTTCCTTACAAGTTTGAGGTCAAATATCCCACAGACTTTTAAGGATTGATATTCAGCAGACTGAAAATCTGCTTAAGGCAGCTAAGAGGGACTATTGAATGTATTGCATTGGTGGTGAGCCAATTCTCATGAAAGCTGTTTTTTTGTCCTGGAGCTATAAAAAACATGGGGCAGTGGCGTACAATGCTATCTCTTTGTTGTAATATCAATCTCATCAACATATAATGAAGTTGTTGTGTTTTCCAGGACATTGAAATTTAATCTTTTTTCATGTATTTGACATATTTGCTATGTTTGTCCTACCCACGATGCACCTTTCTAGGGAGACGAAGAGGCGAGCCTTGGCCTTCCCATCAGCCCATTCATGGACCGCTCGGCGCCGCAGCTGGCTAAGCTACAGGAGTCCTTCATCACTCACATTGTGGGACCTCTCTGCTCCTCCTACGACTCTGCTGCACTCATGCCTGGATGCTGGGTTGACCCTCCTGAGGGAGAGACAGAGGCAGAGGAGGTGGAGGGAGGACAAGACACAGAGGAGGAAGAGGAAGATATGCCAGAGGAAGATGCATCAACAAGTTCTGAGACCTCCCGTATGTCAAAATCATAATTATTCATACTTCAGAAAATCTCTCATTCTTTGAGTTTTCACTGATTTCTCAGGGTAAATGATTTTTTTGTTATGTGTTGTCTCTAATCATATCTACCTCAGTGGGTATGGATTCAGATCGCATCACCTAACGCGGTAGGGAAGGAAGATAAGTACTACATTTTGACGAAATTGTGACATTTATGCTCTATCTTGGTGGGACCTGATGAGATTTGACTGAACTTGAAGGTTTTGGTCTTGTGGGGAAGAATTTTTCACCTAATCACTTGGGTTCTGATCAAGTTACAATTAAAAAAACAAAAACAAAATAAAAACTATTTGTGAAATTTTGTTAGGTTGGGGCTCACAAAAGCCAATTAATCATTGGGTTTGGTGTGACTTAAGATAGAAGTTTGGGTGATTTGGGTTCGGCCAAACTCTGTTCTGAGTTAATAACTATCCTGTACCACTTCTCTTCTCCTATCTTCACTGTGTGGCACTAAATGAAACACTGAAGAGGATGCAATGAGGTGGTATTGCTTTTCAATATGAAGCGGTGGTTCAAAAGTATTGTGCAAGAGAGCACTGATATCCACCTGTCATTATCTGTAATGCAGGGCTCTGTTGGAAAATGGATATGCATTTATATACAGTGTAGTCAAAGTATTTGCATCCTGTGGTACTTGTCTAACTCTTTTGTAATTCCCTGTCTTTGTCCTTTCCTGGCTTGGTGTCTCACAGAGCAGCAAAAAACAAAGAAGGAGAGCAGGAGGAAAGTGTTTTGCCAGATCACACAGCACCTTCTGGAGAACCATGAAATGTGGAAAAGAGTCATCGCCACAGAAACCCAGGAGCAGGCCCAGAGAGAAGAGCCTAACTGCATCAGCGGCCCCAACGATCCAATCACAGCCATTCATGAAGAAGAGGAGGAGCCAGCAAGCAAAGAGGAGGAGCCAATTAATGGCCAAGAGGAAGGGGAAGAGGTGCAGGCTATAGAGGAAGAGGAAGCCTTTCCCCAGTCAGAGACTTCAGGGGAAAAAGAGGAGGAGCCAGAGTGATATGATGAACTTTGACCTTCTCTTGAACCAGGAATCCTGAACACTGTCTAAAAAAAATGTTTGTTTCTTTCCAAACTAAACTCTTGATACGGTAGCCAGCACATCACTTTGACACAACACTGTAGAAGATGTTTTGGGTAATATGTGCCTAACAAAAACAGGGTTAGAGGATAGGGATGATGTGTGCCGAGTGCGTCTAACAAGGGGAGGTGGGATGAGCAAGGGATGGAGTGAAGAAGGAGCAAGGAGGAAGAAGAGGAAGAGGATGAACGTGCGACTGTATGTCTGGTGTTTGTTTTATTCTGGATCAGGTGCCCTGCCTATTGCCCTGCCCTCACCCAGGCTGTCCATCCTGCAGTATGGGCCAACTGAACAGATTCACTCAACCGGTGAATAACAAACTATCACAAGCCCCCAACTGTCTTGTTGCTCCCATGCTCTCAGCACACTGTGGAGTCACCCGGCTGGTCCTGGATGTGCAACAAGCTCCTTCTCCTTCAAGACAATGGGATGAAAGCCAGGGAAAAAGCTGTCTCCGCTGGGGCTCAGCCTTGTGGATTTCAGAGGGAGACGGAAAAAAGGGCCAGTTTTAGTACATTGTGTATACAGACACACGTACACACAGACACACACGCACACACACAGGCACCACACACACACACACACACACACACACACAAAGCTACAGTAGAAACACATTCCATGCTCGGAACAGAATAGGAAGTTTAACAAAGAACCCTGTTGCTCTAAAAAGCTTTATTCTTGCTCAAGGAAAAACATACAAAACAATGTTTTGTTCATGTCACACAATGTTTGTTCTTAGTCCCATGTTTTCTCCCCCTCTGCTCCCTTTGTGTCTAAAAGTCAGTCCAGCACACCTACACAGTTCCAGGCCACTCAACTCAACTCAGGAAGACAGAAACCCATAGAGCGAGAGAGACAGACCAGATTTGTAGAACTTGCAGTGTCCTTTTACATGGCATCGCTTAAACAGAAGGATTTTTTTTTCTGTACTATTTGTTTCAATGCTATTGATTTGTTTCCATCCCTAGAGACAAGACAGTACTTTTTTATTTACGTTAAAGGATTTTTTTTCATTGCTTTTCTTTTCAATATCCCCTGGTTCCCCAGGGAACCACAAAGGGAAAAATATATATATTTTGATCAGCATCGTCCGAATACTATTGCAGGGTCTTTCAGTGCCAGTGTCCCTCTAACTACTAAAGCAGATCCCTCTCATCATATATTACACTAAAACAAAGTAACCATGTAATCAGGTAATTGTCTTCTTAAAGTAAATGTTCTTTGTGTTGGATCAGATCAGATAACAAAGCTCTCATTATCTTGGTTTGCCCTGTCAGACAACCACAGAGGCAAAGAAAGTAATGTAGAGAAATTAATATTAGCCAGTTCTGGGCCGTGAAAAAAACAGTAGGGAGAACATCAAAAGACAAAAGAATAATGCAAATACAGAATCTTCGTAATTAGCAACATGATGTGAAGTGCAAGCTCACTGATGTTGCCTCACAAAAAAATAAGACCCATAGCCTCAAAAGCGAACCGCTCCCTATAATGTTCTGTGGTGGTGGTACTGCCGGTGTCTTAAAAAAAAATCATGATTTGTGAAGTCTGGTTAGTTTTTCTGTTGAATGCATTTGCAATGGGTTGGCTTAGTATTGGTTTAAATATTTTATATGCATTATCAACCGAACAAACAAAAAAGGCAAAGTGAGAGATGCAAGGTTTTTCCAGAACACAGATGGTTAGCATAAAGAGCAGTCTCCGCCTTGTTTCTCTCCTGAGAGAGAAAACTGTGCTGAGAGCCATAATGAAAGATTCTTGTCATTGAAATCAATATCTGAATTCTGTGTAGAATTTTCAAAAGGTAGGTCATTGCTGGGTAACAACCAAAATTGTTCAAATTGACCCCACTGAAAGGCAGCGCTCTCTCATAATTTATTTTAAGCTTATGCCATTCAGGCTAAAAGGCTACAGAGTAGGGGAAACACCGAAGAGAAGGTTCCGGCGAGATTTGATCATAGGCCAGCAAAATCCCTACACTTCACACATTTTTTCTTCATTTCTAGTCCGTTGAGGCGGCTTATGGCCTGACAAGTTCTGTCAGTGCTTTGCTTTGATGTCCTTAGAGATTCAGATTGGTGGTGATAGACAGCCTGAATAAGATGACAGAGGAAGCAGGAGAAGCCTTTTAGCTTGACTTTTAGATTCTTAGGAAGGGTCAGATGGGTCTGAGATATTTTTCAGATTTCAGCAGATGGAACTAGATGGAACTCTTTGAAGACAAGCCAGTAAAGTTGGATTCAAAAGCATGTGATGATCTACATTTCCAAGTTTGAAAACTATATTAAAGGGAGATGTCTCTGGTCTGACAGTGGCACTTTCTGTACTGAGATCAGAGATTTGAGGATGCTTTCACTGGGTCGTGTTTCAAGATTTTAAGATTTCACTTTCCAATTTGCATCAGCTATGTCTCAACATTACAAATGGAACTTGTGGTAAAGAAACAAAAGTCTTATGAAATTCCTCATCAAAATATTTTTAATTTCCCTCTCTCCTACACTCACTTTCTGTATCTCACTCACTCACATTTGCTTAGCATGGCACTCTGACACCTGGCTCTCTATTCCATTGTGTTCTCAGCCATGTCCCACAAAAAAATAGTATTTATAAGTGTTAAGTCCTATGATGTAAAGACTTTTCTGTAGCTGCTGCACTTGCATTTTGGCCCTCCTGTGTGGGTATTTGGGGAGTGGCTGCCTGAGACTTAGGGCAGGCTCAACAGGTGAAGTGGACCTGGATAACTGGTCAGAGAAAGTTCCCTCTGAGGTAGAGTAGAGAGTTTGAGGTTGTGTCAGTATTCTATACAGACAGTCTTGCTATCAAATGCATCTAGGTGGCATTACTCTATGATTTTACTCCAGTTCTGTAGCCAGTGGACAGCTTTACCCACACATCTCCTTGCCTCTCAGTCCGATGTAGGTGCAAAAGCATTCAAAGGCTAGCTGAGGAGCACACAAGATGACGCCCCCTCAATTTTTGTTCTGGAATTTTGTGATTGATTGAATCGGCACAAACATTCACTGGATGTCTTTTCTGCCATTATTGCATAGAAATGCACACATCTTCCAAGGATAAAAACACACTATGCAATCAGTCCAGTAGATTTAGACACATCATACATAAAACAAGACTAAGAGTCTAACAGCCCCATGACATTGAATTTTATGGAAGCGTCCCTGCCGGGAACTCAGATCTCCCGATTGAGAGCCTGCAATCTAACTCCCTGCGGCACACTTTCATCCACGTGACCAAAAGTGGTGAACAGAGTGACCAACCGACATCTCGATCCATAGAGCCCCTGTTGTCGCGGGGCTAAAAATAGGAGACTAACCAGGCTATTAAATAGGCAGGACAGACGCAGAACAGGCTGTGCTGCTTCCAGACAGTGTCTAAGTTTGATTGAAGCTGCCCAAGTGTGACCCAATTTCTTAACTCAGTGAGAGTTTTTCTACTGTTGCCATGTCTAAATACCATATCTAAATCCTAAACTATATTCATTGCACTAAGTTATCAAAATGTCCATTGTGCAAAGGAGGGCTTAAGCTTAACTGTGCAACATAATGCCCATGACTGCTTATTCCCAGTACTTACAATAGGGAGCAGTGGTTGAGGTTGGTTTTAATGCTATGAAAAATTGCATTTAGACCTCTGAAAGCCGGTGCTAACCAAAGCCTGAGCTGAATATTCATGTTTCAGTTCAAGTTGACTCATCTATAAAGGCGATGAAAGCATGAAGTGGAAGTGTTTTTGTAAGATATTTTAGACATTCATAGAATAGAAGGAGCTTTTTTAAAAACCCATTGGACCAAAAGGATTCCACTTGACTAACACAATATATCAACTGAAGAACAAAATTGCCTCCATCCTTGATTTGAGTCAGAGGAAGTCCTGGGCCGAAAGTAATTCCAAATCCAAAAAGCTCATGTTGCTTGGCAACAAAAAAATAGAAGGCAAACTAAACCAAGTATCTGACCCCTGAAACAATGTGTTGCTGACCTGCAATGTGTTTGCTTACCTGCCTTACCTCCCTGGACATGTGTCCCAGTAGCTTCCCTTACATCAGCTTGTTATGATAAGTCTACCTGTGGCAATACAGTCGATTTGTAAACGCCAACTGCTACAAACTGTTCTACGCAGGCATTGCGTGGGTTTCCAAGGTGGAAGAGAAGGGGAGGTGGCTTGAGAGAGGGGTAGATGAAGAAAGAAGGGTAAGGGGACAGAATGGGAATGACTGGTAATTGATTAGTACAAATTCATAGTGATGCTGAAGAAATCTCACTCTATGTCTGCAGTGCAAGTCAAGAGGTGTCTCATCTTGGGCAATGACCAGGGGCCCAATTTGTTTGTCTTATTTTCTCTGCCACTTGACTCTAAACAGCACATGCTTCAGGGATTTGAGGGCACATGAATGAGCTTGAGTTCCTCGCACTCTAAATATCCTAAACTAATCATCATCTATCGATGCCTCATTTGCAATATAGTGTGCTATACAGAAATGACAGAGACCTTTTCTCATATTACATCATGCTTGTACCATTCCACGATGATCCATCTCCATGTTATACACTTTCTCACATCTTCCCTTGGATGTCCCTTTACTTTCCTCGAATAACTTCCACTGCAACTTCTAAATGATCAAAGAAATCAGGCCAAGACTCCTACACAAGCTAGACAAAATAGACCCTTTCCTGTCCTCTTCTAATCTCCCCCTCTCAGCTCTGTCTCATTAACTTTGTACACTACAGTAGAGCAATCTAAGAGACTTAAAGCTGTGATAGAAGTTGGGATCACTATCTTTCTCACAAACAATCTCAAACATTTAAGCGTGTGTGTGAGTGTGTGTGTGTGTGTGTGTGTGTGTGTCTAGCCATTGGTGTTGGTGTCATCATTATGAGTAAGCCATATGGTGTGTAGGACTGGTCAAGTGCCCTCCAATCTGATAAAAAGAGGTTTCTATTCTTGCTGCATTCATGAGTTCATTAGGTTCTACTGTAGGTCCCAGTTAGTAAGCTCATCTATTTGGTAGCACTCAACTGCTGAAGTTGGAAAAAAATGTTTGTAATTAAATTAATCAAACAAAAAAAAAAATGCCCAAAATATATTAGTTATGATTTTGGAGCTGACATTGTATAAAAGATCATGTGATCTATGTCCATTTTTGGTCTTTCTTGTGACTACACTGGCCAATGGTTTGTACCAGCTAATTACATGATGTACACAACTTTACTATCCCAACTTTCTCTTTCTTTACAGCATTTTTATATACAAGCTGGACCAGAAAACAACAAATGAGCAGGGGTTCTACATATTTTCCCTGGCTACTTTAACATAAACAGAACCAAAGCCAGTATCAGTGGCTTCTTTAAAGAATGAGAAGAAGGGGAATGCTGCACACCGGATTAACTTGTGCAAACCAAAGAAACTTTTTGAACTCTGTGGTTTTTTGTGATTTGCACAAAATAAACCCTAAAAGGAGCAGTTTTCTTGTGCGCATCTTCTTTTTGTCAGTGTTATCCAGAACCTGGTGAAGATGTCTGGATATGCATATCTTTTGTAACAGTTCTCATATGAAGACAGGGCAGATAAAGAGAAAATAAAAAGAATGATATTCACATGCATCTAACAGGCCTAATCTCACATTCTTGTCCATGTTTTTACTGTCCATATTTTTTTATTCACTGCCATGTCAATGGGCGGCAATAGCACTACAATGGAATTGACCTACAAGGGCGACTGTTGTTAGACCTGAGCCCTCGCAGTTCCTTTTGACGGTTTGAACCAAAAACATTCTTTTTTGTATTGTTTGTTGTTCCAACCATTTGAAGGGAGCTATGCTCCTGTGCCATACCATTTTCACTTGTATGTGTACATTGTCTGAATGCTATAATCATCAGCTTTCATTGTTTGTCACAAAGGGAACCAAAACAAACTTTATACACCACCTTAAAGCAAGACAAACAAGACTTGTATGTTTTTATCTATTATAGCGGGCGCTTCACAGACTTAATTATTTTCTTCTCTCTAGTATCTTGCACTTAACACATGTAGCAATACCTATAGGATGGGGAAATTGTGTGATTCACCAGTATTTGTTAAGTGGAATAATACATTTTATTTCTGGTTATTGTTTCATTTTGTATAAAAAAAAAAATATATGCTGTACAGATTCAAAAGTATATTACAATGAAAAACTTTTAGAAAAAAATATTTATTTTTACTGTTTTGTAATTTAGACACAATACTGTAGCTCCTCTATTGCCAGACTTACTGGAAGTGCCTCTTGATAATGTATTACAAAGTAACTATACAATATATTGGGATTATTAGAAACTGTCACTAGCAGAGCAGTGTTGATGTTGTTATGTGAATATGGTTGAATAATAAGATTTATAAATGCTGTACATGTGTCTGTCTTATTTTTATTCTGTAGCTATTTCTCCATTTCTACAACAATGTTGCATTAAGCTGTGACTCACACTATTACTTTGAGCAGATTTTGTCACCGAATCTCCTCCAACAGTTTTTACACTACATCAACATATTATACATCAAAACATTCTGCTCGATGTGGAGAACTGTACTATTACTTTTCTAATACTACTCTATTATAATGGTTGTTCACAAATGATAAAAGTGATAATGATGAAGGGGAAAATTAGCTAATTATCAAAAAATAAGTTTTCTGCTATATTATTTATAGTACATATATACATATATATATATATATATATATATATATATAAATATCCCCTTTCCAATCCCATGGTAGACAAGCATTCAGAGGCTGTTTTTTGTTTTTTTTATTCTCTCCTAGGGGAGCATACCCAGGACCTCCCAACAATACAAGGACCCTGGTACGAGCAACAATCTTTACACATAATCACAATGACAGTCAATAGGTGAATAGGCATACAACTTACAATTGATAATTACACTGACGTTTCACACTGTGGTCATTTTACCACATATGGTTTAAAGGAAACGCTTGATTAGGAAACGTGTAAAACACGTCATCATTGAGTCCAGCAGAGGTCTTTGTGTTTAGTATCGAGATCCAGAGCATCCAGGGCTTCTTTCCAGACTCACCGTTTTGCAACAACATTCAACAATCCAACAGGGAGAAATACATCATAGAAGAGGCAGAGATTCTAATTTCTCTACCGACAATAGCCTCAATAGAGCATAATGCAATGCAGTCATAAGACATTGTGTTTTGAGTAAGGGGCGGGGCCGCGATTGAGGATGCTCCCCAATGAATCCAAGCAGTATGCAAAAGATTCTGCGAGTAGTACAATAAGCCCCCCCAAGGCACAGTAGACATACAGTATATCATTCAATATTATGAAAACCATAACAGACAACCAGACATAATTCAGAGATAGCTTGCACAACATCCTGTGTACAGATCATAGCAGGAGGAGGTTGGGGAGGACGAGGGAGTCTATAGCAGCAGTGGTATGAATGAACAGCAGAGTGAGAGTGTGAGCTGTCAGATTATAAAGACCGCCTCATTGACTTGTTTGAATGTGATTGGTGATTGAGAGTCACCTGATAGCCGATCAGCTGATGGCACGCACGACTTCAGTGTTCTGCCTCAACTAACGCGATGCTCCTTTAGAAGTAGATGAGGCAGAGGCAGGTTAAGGGAAAGTTAATCTTGCGTAGCCACACTTCCGTTTCAAGCTCACGGGGGTCTGGAGAACTTCTCATCAGAAAATGTTGGATAACGAGACCTTGCGGAGACGGAGGCAGCCATTCAATTGGCTCTGAGTTTGAACAACTAAATGTTTCAATTAAACTGGCTTGGGACTGCTTCAATTAGACCAAACTCAATCTACTTATTACTGATGCTGAGTTGTATATTTTATGTAAAATAGCTTCTCAGACCCTTTGACTTGATAAATGTTCCTCTGTGAAGAAGACTTGCCTTTCACCTGGCTGTCTCTGCTTCACTCCCTATTCTCTCAGTACGTTACTGCTCACTCTGTGCTCTCTGTCTTGCCCCCCTCTTTCTTTCTGTCTCCACAACTATCTCAGATCTTTACCTCTCCTTCATCCAGTCCTGCCTCCCGTTAATCCGTCCCCTTCTTAGATCTAACCTTGGGGCCTCTGTGGATAATGAGCATGCATGGGAATCCAGCCTTGTGGGACAAGTGGAGGGATCACCACTCACCATCAGTCACATCTGCTCTGGGATCAGCATGGCTGGGGCAGACCTTTCACATTCCCTCCCCAATCCTCAAGCTTTCTCACTAATTAACCCAGTCCTGCAATCCCTCTAAAGCTCTTGCTAAAGAATAAAATTAAGATGTAAGCTGTATAAAATAAGATCGTATAGGAGCTCTCTGTTCCCTCGGAGTGTTCCTATCATCTCACATATTTAACAGTAGTAGAGTGAGTAGTTCAGGTCGCCTGCCCAATGAGTGGCAAAGCACATCTAAAATCAAAACTCTTGAATGTTTCTCTCATTGTAGCAATAGGGAATGATGAGATGCCGACAAGTGTAGAGGAAGCTGGACATAACCTTGGCCAACCAAGACATCTGTAGATTTGTATCATGATAGCTTCTACATTTGTTGCAATGTTAAATTAAAAGAGAATGCTCAGTGATGTGAAGAGAAACTGAATGGATGAAACACAAAGGTAGGAATTTCAAAGTCACAAAGCTTTGTGTCTTCCCTGCCCTTTTGCAACTGCTTTAAACTAAATTTGGGGTTTAAAAAACTACTTCACATAATAGTGAATTTGCATCCAGCGTAAATGAAAAAGCATATTCTCTTACACAAAAATGACAAGGACAAGAACACTGAAAATAGACAAATACACATGCACACACCAATGCATGCACACTGACCCCCAATGCTGCCATTTGGAGTCAGAATTGATAATGGCACTTTTTTGGCATGTGGGCGCTATGTTATCCTTGCTTTTACGAGAGTTCATACCTCAAACTGTTGAGATATACTTGAAGTATACATTCAATTAATGAAAAAATGTCTCAAACAGCAGTTTCTTATACTGTACAAGGCAATAAAAACCATTTACATGATTGTAAATCGTTAATCTTTGGCCATATGACATCATAAATTAGCTATAATCCATACCTAATCGCTTGGTATTGCTACTGTATAGGCCAAAGCCATGGTCACACCACAGAATTCCATAGAGTTATCGCAACAGCAGTTGAGCAAAATCGACTTGATCTTCTTTGGGCAACTACATAAACCATGGAATATATTGTTTGCTCAAACACATAATAGTAATCACCCAAAAAATAATGCTCTCTCGCATTAGCCTTGAGTGGGTTAAACCGCATGAAGTGGGTCTAAACTGAATGTCTGAGAATTATTATTGATGATTATTGCTGGTTACTGCTGTTGACCTAACGCACAGACAGACAGCCATTGTTCACACACAACAGTTAGGATCACCGTCTTATGATTATAACATTATGTGTGGGAAAAGACATGCATGCAGGTGTGCAAACACATACAGAGATACACTTGAAGCATTTTTGTCCACATTACTTACAGTTCAAACCACACCTAATGAATTAAAGGTGTAATAAGTAAGATTGTTACTGTCCCACAGCACAAAATCTCCATAATATATCTACAGTGGTTTGATAGTGTTGTTGATCAATAGCAATTACTCAACAATTACTTTGCCATGTACATTTCTTAACTTGGATGAATCTTATGTGCCTTCACAGGTTTTGAATATCGATATTTATTTGCACTGAAATATCTAGAATGTATTTTCTCTTGAGAACCCCCAGGGCATCACTTGGCCACAAAACAGTACTTCTTTTGCATTCAGGATACACTTTCTTTTAGCAGCACTGTCACTACACGATTTTCAGCAGTGCTACATATTCCAGACTGGGGTTATCCAAGCCCTCCATATTTCATGGACCAGGTGTCACTATAGCAACAGAGAAACATGGTATGACTTTCCCCTTTATGTGTCCTTACAGGACCTGCTATGAACAAGCAAGGGGCACACTTGGTAGGTAAATAAACACTTTGTTTATTTACCTACTTGACTTGATAAGATGTGGTTTGAACAACATGTGATGTAATTCCTGTTGAAAAAAAGGCATCTATTGTTTGGGTGTTATCAAACTGATGAACCATTGCTAAAATTGACGAAATTAGCAAAATCAGCTTTTCAAATTAGCATCTATCTGGCCTAGAACATCACAGCACAGCAACAGCAACAGCAACAGCAACAACAACAGCAACAGCAACAGCAACAGCAACAGCAACAACAACAGCAACAGCAACAACAACAGCAACAGCAACAGCAACAGCAACAGCAACGAGAACAATTTCGCTTTCACTCTTTCAGTCACTCATACACAAAGGAGCTAACAGGTTTAAGAATTTCTGTGCTTTTATGGGGCCATTATGACAATATGCCTGTGCAGTGAGACAGTCTATCACTGTATTATTACCTCCGCCAAGGAGGTTATGTTTTCGCCCTAGTTGTCTGTCTGTCGGCAGGATATCTCAAAAACCTATGAACGACTTTCCATTAAATTTGGTGAACAGATGGGCTTTGGCCAAGGAGCAGTTGACTAGAATTTGGTGGTCATGTGGATCTAGGATTACATGATTAGCATTTTTTTAGCCATAACTACAACATTAACAGAGATAGAGGGCTCTATTTTCAGGATGGTGGATGGCAGGGTTTTGTGCTGGCGCAGTGCCATTTTTGTTGGGTGGCGGGTGCACACAGGTGTTTTTCTCACCTGTGCCTGTTTGGTATTTTGGTGACTCTCTGTGAACTTGACTGCGCCTAAGTGGGAGGAGAGGCGCAGTAGGGGTGTGTGTCAGTAATGATCAAGCAACGCAGTGCAATTTTGGTGTCAAGGATTACAGGGATTTGCGTTTGCGGTGCCTGCTCAGACCACATCAAAAGCGCATGGCACAATGTGCAGACGTCTTCTCTGCTATTTTTGTGGCTTTACCAAGTGATGTGTGCATGAATAGATCCTATTCAAAACCTTCCCAACCCTTTTTGTGGATATATGTTGGACAATTTGACTTTAATATAAACGCCTAAAGCAGGAAAAAAACATTTTTCATTCTAACTATATACACATGTGGCTGTGGTGTGAATGATTGTCATCCAACATAGAGCTGTCAGTATGCGCCATGATGCCCAGAGTGGGGATTGTGGAGGTGGCCACATCTTCTATAAATGTCAGGGACTGATTGGTGGATGCCCCCCTCCCATAGTCAAACTGTCCCTGTGGTTCGCCGCCAACTTCAATCTGTTTGGTTCTTCGCCTAATATCATTGAACCGTTTCCTACATTGGGCCACGGTTCTGCTAGGACCAGAACAACATGGTAACCAAATGTGTTATTTGTTATTGTTGTCGGGTGGTGAACTTTGGCCTGTGAATTTGCATGGTCAGCCAATAGAAATGCTGCTATGCATGTTGACCTCTGAAACACAATCCAACATGGCGGAGTCTCTAATTTTGGCAGTATCACATCATCCAATTTTAGACAACACTGCAACACAAATAAGCAAAAAAGAGATGCAGCATATTGTAGCCAGCCGTAAGGCAGGACTAGATGATACATTTATGCGTGAAATGATTTAATAGATGTTTTAAGTTACCCAAGAGATGCTAGTATGCTAGTAGCTAATAGCTAACTAGCTTAGGGTGACCACATTTTCAAACTCCCAAACCGGGACCCTTAAGTGTACCGCACGTTCATTCACGCGCACATGTATGCGCTTATGCACGCACCATAGGCGTTTTCATCAGGATGGGGGACAATTATTTCAGCGCTTAGCACACCTAGTGACTGCACCTTTCAACACCATGGACAGCTCCTCAGCAAACGAAAAATGATGTTTTGTCTACAAAAATCCACCAAAACATTCAGACGCGTGGTGCATTGTTTATGTTTTTTGATTGGGTTAGGTAATAATGAGCGGGACAGAACATGATAAACGTCTATGTAAGCACTGAAAACAAGTATAATACTATTATTATTATTTTAATTGTGGTGAAAACCGGGACAATTTGGTAGTGAATGTTGAAAACCGGGACATTTTAGTGTTTTACAGATATTTGTCGGGACTCGGGACACCAATCTTGAAACCGGGACAATCCCGGACAAACCGGGACGTCTGGTGACCGTAAACTAGCTACCACTTAGCATTGAGCATAGCATCACATGTGCTGCCAGTGGAGCGGGCTGCATTGAAGTAAATGGCTGCGTATCTGATCCGACCTTTCCAAAACCAATGAACGGAACAGAAATGCACCCGGTGTAGCTGATACTTGAAACATTTGTGATGTGAGTAATGACTGAGCCTGAGCTCTCCAGGGTTGTGCTGTGCCATCAGTGTACATGTGTGCATGTGTGTAAAACAGGTTCTCCAACATCAAATAATAGTATAACCCAGAGTAGTGCTGCTGAATGCAACATTCCTAGAATAGTACTGGTCACAACTCCGGTAGGGGTGGAGTTTCTGTGTAGATTGACATGTATACCCCGGGAGTGCTCGAGTAAAAGGGGTTGAACTTGAACCTAATAACTGTTTCCTGTGAGCTTTCATGACATGATCTCAGAAGTTGAGTGTGTATTGGAGAGCAGCGTTCCAGGTTAAGTAGAGGAACAACAAGCTCTACAGTCAAGTGATGAAATTTTTAACACAATCAATTCGTCATGATGGCAAAAATTAGGAAAATAAGGCCCAGGTTGAAAATAACCGGAAATATCCTTTAAAACATGTAAAAAAGAATTTACTTACTTACCTCCAAGAGTGTACCTTCCAGTCTGAGAATATTCCACAACAACAATGGCAATGTTTGCACCTCCTGAGAGTTTTCACTTCAACTGACTGAGTGAATGGCCTGTGTGGAAACAACATTTCATATGTCACTAAGCTGACACAAGAGGTGATGTGCAGTCAATTCATTAAGTTATGCTATGGGAGACGAAGTGCAGAATATTTTCAAATCTTTTGTCTCTGCTTTCACCAGAGAAATCAGAGAGAGGAAGTCGGTATAAGCTTTTGCTAGGGCTCTACAAACTGTCTGAACACTGTGACTTCAGAGCTACAAAAGATGAATATAGCCATTGAATTGAGAGACAAAGCACTGTCAGAGAAATTGCAATTGCAAGAAAACATGACACTAGCAAGAGCAATTGAAATTACATGAAACCATGAGTTAATTAGGCACTTAGCACTTGGAGGAAATAAGAATCCATCAAGGACAGCTTGGCAAAAGTTACAAGAAAAACACAGGTAGACCAAAAGGACAACAAAGCAGCGATACGAAAGGAGACAAAAAATGCACCAGATGCAACAAAGACTAAACCTAAAAGAATACTGTCCAGCGAGAAACACAGAAAGCAGAAAATGCAAGAGAATGTGAAAATGAAATGTGTGTGAAATGTGAAACCACACCACCATGAAGAGTGAGCCTGCGAAGGAAAGAAGGAAAAATGGAAAAGGAAAGGAAAAATGTTCAACTTTGACAAGTCAAGCTACAATTGGCTGAGAAATAATCCACAGCTCAACATGACTAAGTGATAGTACAGAAGGGCTAACTGTGTATTGGCCAGGCAAAAATGTACTCTCAAATGAAAAAACAGGCATACAGTGTATATGGGTAACAGGGACACTCAGGACAGTCTCCTAGGCCAAGGAGCAGACGTCGCAATGGGCATGATAAACAGGTTTTGATGGAGTCAGCAAGAGTGTATTCAGTTCAGTAGGGCTCCCAAAATGTGAACCAGTGAGACTAATGTTGAACGATACAGCAGAACCACACAGTGCCAACTTCACCAGGCAAGTGTCTACCCCAATGCTACCAAAAGTCAAGGTTGAAATTGAGAGAATGGGGAACTAGGAGCGACAGACGATATCAGAGCCCAATCATTGGTATGTCCCTATGGTGCTGGTCCTGAAGAAAAACAGAGTCCAAATCTGCATGGACCTAAAACAGCTGAACAATACAGTTGTGCAAGAAAAATATGTGTTATCTACACAATATTGACAGGGCTAATGTATTGTCCAGCCTACATGCATCTAGCAGCTTCTGGCGAAATCTGCTAGACCAGTGGTTCTCAATCCCAGTCCTGGGGACCGAGAGCCCTGCTGGTTTTCATTTTAGCCATCTCATCAAGGATTGATTTACACCTGGGATGCAAGGTAAACGCAATTAACTACTCGGCAGGATAGAAAACAAGCAGCACTCTGGATTCCAAGGGCTAGGACTGAGAACCTCTGAAGCCAACTAATAACCCAAAAGTCTGGACTTCCCTGGACTTGCTGACTTGTGGACTTTGCAATGTCTCCCACAAAGTCCAGGAGGGGTTAGGATTCATCAAGTCTGTAAGGGCTCTCATGTGGACTTTTGCTGGGGCTTTATGCAAACTTCGAGAGAGTGTGCTACCCTGCAGACTTTACTAGTGAGATTTCCCACAGTTCATTGCACTACGGACATGATGATAAAAGACGTCAGGTGACATAGGCTATAGGTCCGTCCCATTAGCACCTTTTATGGAGCTTTCCAGCCCTGTGCCCTTGCGAACTCATATAGGCT
Source organism: Centroberyx gerrardi (assembly GCF_048128805.1). NCBI lineage: Eukaryota > Metazoa > Chordata > Actinopteri > Beryciformes > Berycidae > Centroberyx > Centroberyx gerrardi. The sequence goes on along the minus strand of NC_136002.1, from coordinate 17,348,868 downwards.
GAGCACTTCAGTTAACATCAGCCTACATAAAAGTAGTCCACAAACATTTTAGTCTATGGAAATTCCCAAGAGCAATACAACAACATACAGGCTAAAATGCTGAAAGTCATCCAAGGTACCAGACTGAAGCTAAACAAGGAAAAATGTATCCTCAGCCAGAGAGAGTTAACCTTCATGGGTCATCAGATTAGTGAAAAGGGGGTCAGCCCTCACCCAGAAAAAGTCCATGTCATTCAGGAACTGGACAAACCACAGAACGTTACCAAGTTGAGACAGATGGTTAACTACCTATGGCAACCAAACAGTTCTACTGTAATTCAACCACTAAACAAACTACTTAAATCAGGTTTCAGCTGGTTCTGGGGACAGAGCATTCAGGCAGGAAATTCAAGGACATGATAGTGTCAGCACCAGTACTTGCATTTTGCAATTTTTTGCATTTTGTGTACAGACCGACAGTCGTGAGTGCCGATGCAAGCGGATATGGCATTGGAGGAGTGGTGCTACAGGAGTGTGATGGCAAGATGCTACCAGTCGGCTTCTGTTTCAGCACCCTTACCCCAGTGGAAAGGAAGTATGCCCAGATAGAGAATGAATGCTTAACATTAATATGGACGTGAAAAATTCTCACATTACCTGAATGATCAGAGTTTGTGCCAACAGGTAAGCCATTTGTCCCTATAAAACATAAGAATGATGCTTTTCAATCCCAATGTGGAATACACCCCAGGTAAGATGCTTCTCATTGCCGATACCCTTTCCTGCCATCTGTCCTCCAAACACAATTAGACAATGGAAGAGGAGGTCAAGGCTTTTGTTGCTACTGTGGAGGAGAACCAGCTTCACAGGGAAAGCCACAGCAAATAGCACATGCTACAAAACATGATGCAGAATTACAGGCTGTGATGACATACACTCTAGCTATGGATGACCAAAACACATAAGAACTGTACCAGTGAATATAAGGGCATATTCAAGCCAACAAGGGCTATTGAGTGAAATGAATGGATTGCTGCTTCATAGACAGAGAATTGTGATTCCAATCAAGAATCAAGAATTACTTGATCACATATAAGAGTCTATCAAGGTCTATCTAAGTGCCGAGAATGAACCCGACTCTCAGTATGGTGGCCAGGAATCAACACAGACATAAAGAAGAAAGTAGGTCACTGTAAACGCTGTCAAGTAAATAAGTTAACACAACACAAAGAAACACTGATGATGACCGAGTTGCACGCCAAACCCTGGTAACACGTTGCAGCAGATCTCTGTGAGGTCGACAGCCAACAGTACTTTGTAGTGGTTTACGACTATACAAGGTTCATTGAAGTAGCACACATGTCCGATACATCCAGCAGAAGAGTGACTGGTAAAACTGAAGAGCAAGTTTGCACCAGCATCCCGGAGCAGATATGTATGGACAGTCCGTGACCGTTCACATCAGCTGAGTTTGGGGGCGCAAAGGAATACCACCTTGAGTATGTGACTTGTGAATGGGAAAGCTGAGGGGGCTCTGCAGACGACAAAGACGATTTACAAGCAAAAAGATCCCTCCTTTGCTTCTACCCTGATAGCGGCTACTGGCTGTAGCCCAGCATGGGATGTCAACCACATACATCACTCCCAACAATGTCAAAGAACCTGGACCTTAAGTGGCTCAGTCTGAAGAATATGGCGAAGCAAAACTACAAAGCCAAAAGCTCCTACAGCTTCAACAGATGTCACAGGTCTAGACCACTGTCAAACCTTTCGCCTGGCGACCCAGTGCGTGTTAAGCTAAACAAGGACAAAGAATGGACAAAAACCACAACAGTGAAACACATACTGAATGACCCAGATCATACATGATGGAGGCTGAGTATAGAGAGTTCAGGAGAAACTGGACACATCTCCAAGCTATAGAAATCCACAAAACACTAATGTCCCCACAACATCCACCTGAAGTTCAAGAGGAACCACCAACATCACCTACAGGAGCCAAAACTGAGTCATGCAGGACATTCTACACCTGTTACCCCAAATCCCCCAAATCTATAGAGACTCCCAAAATGACCTGATATGGACGTATTGTGAAGAAGCCAGTTGATATTCATAAACTGCAACTTAGGTGTATGGACAGTTAACTGAAAAACAGTTGTATAGAAATGATAGAGGTTTGAGTGGTTGAATAGTTGTTTGAACAAACTGATGAAGCATTGTCTTTTTTTTTTTTTTGAAAAAGTGACAGGTTGACAGTACATATGCAAAAGAAGTAGTTTACAAAGACTAATTTCAATACAAAGGTAATGTGCTGAGTAGTGCTGCTAAATAGCACATTACTACAAAAGCATTGGTCTCCCGGTAGGGGTTGGGTTGCTATGTTGATACCCGAGAAGAGTTGAACTTGAATTTGAAGGTCAGTGTTTCCTGTGTGCTTTCATGACACAAGGGTTCTAAAAAAAAAGTTCATATTATGGACCACCCAAATAGATACACACTGGGCCACAGAACCCCATTTGGTGAGACAAAGGAAGGTTTTTGAAGGTTGATTTTGTTTTTAATTGCCACTGTGAGATTATAGTGGTGAAAGTGAAACCTATTATTAAAATAGTCATTCTTACACATTCTGTGACAATTTCCAGTGAATAAAATTATAGTGAAATATATAATATATGATAAACTTGGCTACCCCCGGCTAGAACATAGATATAACTCTATCAATAAGCCTGGCATAAATTTGGTTTATAGTCGATGTCATATTTGTTTGTAAGCATGAGTTTTATAAGATTGAGTTGAGAGACCATTTGCCTTTTGCGCAGAGAGGGTGAGAGAGAGAGAGAGAGAGAGAGAGAGAGAGAGAGAGAGAGAGAGAGAGAGAGAGAGAGAGAGAGGACGAGGACGAGGGAGGGCAAGAGGGAGACAGAGACAGAGGGGGCGGGAGAGAGAGAGACAGAGAGGGAGCGAGAGAGCGAGAAGTCAAACAACTACAGATTAAAGCCATCATTTTCCCGTGAAAGCCTCTTGTACAGTAGGCTATTTGCCGAATCGGTCCAAGAAAGGGAGCGAGTGGAGCCACTTGTCGAGCGCTCACCTAAAGACTGGAAACCAGGATCTCCAAGCGGCGTTTCCCTCCATACATAAAGTCACTCACGAAGAAATGTTTCAGGAGATACAATCCCTGTTTGATTGGGGTTAGTCCCCCTGTGAGGTATCGTAAATCGGCTGGAAATGAACTCTGAAGATACTGGCGGTCTAATTACATTAATAACGGTCGGCGCTTTTATTCCTTTCCCATCCATATGAGAAGTTTCACCGGAGCTGGCTGAAAGGAGGTAACCTGTGTTTCCAATTGGCTGTTTATTCCCATCACAGCTCAGATTCTCAGGACATTTGGTAAGTAGGCTAATTCATTTTTTCAAACCTGCTGATGTTCATTGCTGGATATCCGGTTATGCCTCTCCCAGCTGGAAATAGTATGATTCAGGGTATCACCGTCTTTTCTAACGAAGAATCACTATAGGCCTAATGTTCATATAATGTTCCATATGGTGTGTCTATGGTACTCAACAGTCAGTTTATGGTGACCTTATCGTACTTTACAGTAATTTTATCTTTTAAGATATCACTATAATATTCTATATTATTTCCATTTCCTATTATTGCCATTTCTCTAGAATATCTGTAGTTTATAGTTTTGCTGTGATATAGCATTGTCCTAAAAATATTATTTTATTGATAGATATTTTTCGTAAGGAATTTATGTGGCTCCTAAGAGAGCTTTTCCTTCAAAACAAATAGGCTACTACAAGTTTTGCCATCCACAGTCTCTCTAAAAACGTATATGACTCTCTCTCTCTCTCTCTCTCTCTCTCTCTCTCTCGCGGTTATCCTGTTACCAAACTGTTTAAATGGCCCCCTTTAAAAAATAAAATAAAACAACACATCACAGGTCACGAACAACACCTTATATGGTTACTGTACTGTGATGTTTAGTGGTGAGTAGCACTGGTAAACAGTGGCGTGCACAGACTGGAGGGCAGGGGAGAAAAGGGCACAGTGACTATAAGTGACTATAAGTCTGATGGCCACTGTCTTTCCCTACATCATTATAGACAAAATCACTGATGAATCACTGCTAAAAGTAGAGTTCTCTCGTTATACTCCTTTACATTACATTTCATTACTATTGCAGAAACCCTGTAACTGGAATTGTTTTTCTATTTCTTACTTCAACTGAAAATTTATGTGAACCAATTTTTGTATATTTTCAAAAATACATGGCCATCCATTGGAAAATAAGGATTATTTTCCTGAAAAACAAATAGATGCAGAGATTGGTGTTTTTTGTTAGACAATGGCAGTTTGGCAGTTAAATTTAGTTTTTTCATACTCAATGACTGATTTCTTTTTTCGTCTTCCAGTGTGAGCAGAATATTATAATGTATTTATTTAAATATTAAATATAAGGTGGATCACAGACAATTTGGCTGTTGGATTTGTAAGTGGCAGCTATTAACTCCGCAGTCCTGCTTTGTACCCTATAATTCTAAGTAAAGTGATTTTAAAAATGGCTCACCATGATAATGTTGTGGAGGGCATCATTACATATTTGTATTTTTCTGTAAAGCATTATAGAAGTGACTATAGTGACTCAGTTGGCTGAGGTGCCTACCATGTCACTGCAATGAATCTGGCCTGGGATGTTTGTTACATGTCAATACATTTTTGAAAATCTGCTTTAAATAAATCTGCCCTGGCATGTACATATACTTTCAAAGGAGAAAATATTTTATGTTTCCATTTCTGACCTCTCACTGAGGTTATTATGTAAACAATAAAAAAAATTACAAGGATAAAATTAAACGCCATCTGAAATGTAACAACTTTGAAATATCAAATAGGACCCTACAAAGTACCAAAAGCTAACTTGTTTCTATACAAGATAAGCATTCAATATTAACATTTCTGGATTGTGCCACTCAAATTATCCAAAATAGCCTAACTAGCATTGGTAATCAGTATCTAAAATTACCACTAACATCCACAAGTTGTAATTTTCTATCACTAAAAGTCAACTCTTTTGGGGGTTTACTTTTGTCAGGTATTCAGACCAAAAGTAAACATACAGTTCATGGTGTGAAATTATATGTAATTAAAGTAGATGTAAGCCTAGGTTTAAAATTGTGTTTACATGACAGCCCTAATAGTTGCTTCCCAATACAGTTTGACATCTAGATCATCCACGTTGACATAACTGTCCTGTGTGCAGAAAAAATAGGCTATTATATTGATACCATAGAAGATAAAAAATAACCATGAAGTATGATAAGGTCAATATAAATTCACTACGAGTTCCCCAGACACACCAAAGGCTCTTATAGGAGCATTAAGAATATTACAGTTATACCACAGGAGATAAAAAAAAACAACAACCATAAAGCAGGATAAAGTCACTATACACTTACTTGAGGAGTCATTTTTCATCCTTGTTTGAGTTGACTATTGAATTTGTTTTCACTGTGTGTGTGTGTGTGTGTGTGTGTGTGTGTGTGTGTGCGTGTGTGTGTGTTGTGTGTGAGTGCGTGCATGTGCATATGTCTATCTTTGTGGTCTACCTTCATATTACTTTACTTTCCTGGCTCGGGGAAATCGTTCCTTCTTCTAGAGGAAAATCAATACTGTATTTCCAGTGGAATGACAAGTGAGACAATGTCTTTGCCTCCTTAAATTAAAGAAACAAAGCATTTCTCATATATTATTGAGTACAATCAGAATTGCCACACAATGTAGAAAGGTTAGAATTGTTCAGTGTTTGTCTAGTGCGCATCCTAAAATCTAGCATAACCGTGAAAATTAGCCTTGTTGTTAAAATAAAGGCATGAATTCCTCAAAGAAAGCCTTGTTGTTAATCAGGAATAAGGTATATGTGTGTGTGTGTGTGTGTGTGTGTGTGTGTGTGTGTGTCTAATCTTGTTAGCTCAATGGTTAGACTAGTTGAAGAAGAAGGGGGCTTTGACCAGTTTTCACTGGTGAAATCCACTTCTGTTCCCCCTGATACCCATCATTCTATTCCAGAGGTGACCTTCCTGGTATGCAGCCTTGCTAAAATTCTTAACTCTCCTTAACTCTTGTTGTTGGCAAGAGCCCCAGTCTGATGGCCACTGTCTTTCCCTACATCATTATAGACAAAATCACTGATGAATCACTGCTAAAAGTAGAGTTCTCTCGTTATACTCCTTTACATTACATTTCATTACTATTGCAGAAACCCTGTAACTGGAATTGTTTTTCTATTTCTTACTTCAACTGAAAATTTATGTGAACCAATTTTTGTATATTTTCAAAAATACATGGCCATCCATTGGAAAATAAGGATTATTTTCCTGAAAAACAAACAGATGCAGAGATTGGTGTTTTTTGTTAGACAGTGGCAGTTTGGCAGTTAAATTTAGTTTTTTCATACTCAATGACTGATTTCTTTTTTCGTCTTCCAGTGTGTGCAGAATATTATAATGTATTTATTTAAATATTTTCTGCAAGGTGGATCACAGACAATTTGGCTGTTGGATTTGTAAGTGGCAGCTATTAATGCCGCAGTCCTGCTTTGTACCCTATAATTCTAAGTAAAGTGATTTTAAAAATGGCTCACCATGATAATGTTGTGGAGGGCATCATTACATATTTGTATTTTTCTGTAAAGCATTATAGAAAGCATTTGTTAACAATAGCAAACATTCAGATAACAATGCTTCCCCAGATTTCAGCTTAGGAGTGTCAAAAAACAAAGCTGATATATTATAAATGTCATCTCACACATCCTATAACTCTAAACAGTTTTGTACAACTTTTGTTAAAGATTCAGTAGGAGTTTTTGAGTGGACCATGCATATGAAAAATATGCATGGCCCAAAGACTCAGTAAGGAACACAATTGGGAAATAAAGCTGACAAGTTAGTAAGCATTCTATCCAAATCTAATAAACTGGAAAACACAGTGGCAATCTTTCTGGGGAAATGAATTACATCCATTACAAGCCTAAAATAGCATTGAGGAGTGCTTTGGGTGGAATGCTCCTTTAAAGTATCAATGGACAAATAATGACAGCGATTTTCCATTACAGTGGCATTGCCCCTGTGAGCGTGTGATTAAATGGTGCATAATGCTGCATAATGCTGGAAATGAGAAAAAGAGGTTCAAGGGAGTATAAGCATTATGCATACTGGGAGATAATGAAAAGTGGCACTATGCAATAAAAAGTGGCAGTAGTCATATGGGCAAAACTTAGCAGAGTCCCGCTCTGTACTAGCCTACTTCAAGCACTGGTTGGGTCTAATTCTTAGGATTTGGGTCAAGGCCTGTTGTGATTATCCAGCTCTTTCAGCCTGTTCCTACGTTGAGTCCTCAAGACAAAAAACAGTAAATTGTTGCGCAATTGTTGTAATTGGCAGTGGTGGCAGTGGCATTCTTGGTGGCAGTAATGGTGGTGGGGTTTTGGTGGTGGACGGCCCGTCTGCTGAGATCCCCTGGAGCAACTGCATCCACTGTTTCACATGACTACTGGGGGTGGGAGGGGGGCTAATATATGAAGCAAGCAGGAAGAATGTGACCAGTTAGGAAGAAAGAATGAATAGGGAAGCGGAGACGGGGGGAGGCAATGAGAGAGAAAAGAGGGAAAGGGTGAATGGATGAGTAAAGAAGGAGGGAAAAGTAAATGTTTTTGATTAGCTGACGCAAAGACTTACTTCATTTATTCTATTCTATTCTATTCTATTCTATTCTATTCTATTCTATTCCATAGATACACATGGGGAAGCAAATAAAACCAATAAGCCAAATCAAAATATAATCTATTGTATATTATGATATTTGCTATATCGATTTTTACATATTTGGATGTCTCTACTGTCAACAGACTGTAAAATGGTAAGAGTAAATTGTCCAGTCAAGTATATTTCTGAAACGCTTTTAGTGAACAGGATTGTCACAATGTGGTTTACATTTAAAAGTATAAAGGATTTGATGTTGCAATCCTCTGTGCCATAATCCAGGGTGAGCATTCATACAGAAGCCCAATTCAGATGTTGAAAGAATGGACACAAACACAGATTAAAGTAAAAAAAACAACAACAAGTATATCACAAAGTGCAAGAAATGGGGCCAGAGCTTGTGTGTGTGTGTGTGTGTGTGTGTGTGTGTGTGTGTGTGTGTGTGTGTGTGTGTGTGTGTGTATACCCACATGTGTGAGTGGATATGAGAGCACTGGGCAACACCAGGGTATTCTGCAGGAGAAGTAAGTGAATGATAGACTGCAGTGAAATAAACAGAAAAGAAAGAATGGTGGATAAGGTGGGAGCTAAGAAAGGCTGTAGGCTGTGGTGAATAAATGGGTCTTTAGACTGGACTTAAATTCTGAGACAGCGTCTGATTTCCTGACTGACAGGAAGCTAACCGTCACCCTTCTAAAGGGACGAGGCCCTATAGGAGAAGAGTCTCACCGATACGTTACATCATCCTATCAGTGGTTGTAAGATACATTTTCATAGCCTACTATGTCTACATGCCGGCCTATATTGTCAACCAACCAGGTGATCAGACACAAATTTTGGGTAAAGCTGAAAAGATGTGTAGTCTATGTCTAAGGTGATTGAGTCTCAAGTTAAAGTTCAAGTACTCAAATTCGAGTCCAAGTCCGAGTTATCAATATTCAAGTCTGAGTCAAGTCACAAGTCATCAAATTTGGACTTGACTACTACAACGCTGCTTTACAGTATTCAATTCTTGAAGAAACAAAAAAAAGAAAGTGGAGTTCTCAGTTAATAATGGTGAACAAGCATTAAGAGAGACTTACAGATTATTCAGCAAGTTAACTGTAACCTGTATATACCTGCATGTGTCTATTCTATTCTATTCTATTCTATTCCCGTTGTTTTAGTGGTTTTATATCATTTGAGTGTATTCAGGCTCTTAGACGAAAGGTTATGGTGGTACAGTCCACATACAGGTTTTTGCTTCATTATACTTGGTCAAGGGTCTGATACTGGGTGAACAATACAATAATAAGCATCAAGCATGCAATCGAGATGTCAGAATGTGTAGCTCTAAACTGTTTGATACTGTGGCGTAAAACACAATTGGACACAAAAGCCTTTCATTCCTTTTTTAATTTCTTCTTTTTGCATTATCTGTGGAAAATGTATAAGTCACCCGTGAAATTATATTTGTGAGTTTGTCGGTTGTGTTTGGAAGTCTTTATATCTTCTGAACTGATAGGAGGACTATTGTTTGTGTGTTTGTGTCAGTCTCTCCTCTGCCATCTGCTGCAGACACGTTTCCGTTTTTGTGCCGAGGATGAGAAGTGGGTCACATGCTTGAATTATCCATTTTGCAGGGTTGCATGCATCAATGCCAAGAAATTGCATTACGAGGGAGACTTCTGCCAAGGAGACACAGAACTATCTCTGGAGGATGGAGGTGGAAGCTGAGCAAGGCCGCACAGAGGAGAATGGACGCACTGACGCCATGGCCGGAGAACCCCGCTCTGCCCCCTGCTCCAGCCTGAAGGTACACCACTTTAATGTTCCTGCAAGAGGTCTAGGGTGGAAGAGCTGACACCTTTTTGATGTTGTGTGTGTGTGTGTGTATATGTGTTTGTTTGTTGTGCGCACATTGGGGGGAGGGGGAAGGTCACATGCTTGTGTAACTGTGTACGTTTGCGTGCATGGGTGTTGCTAGTATGTGTATCATAAAGGATACATTGTTATCTTCTCCTCTGCAGTGTAAAGGCAAAATGCTATGCAAAAGACGATTGAAGAATGTCAGAGGAAGTGGATCATGCTTCTAATAATCCACGCTCCATACTGGCAGTTTCACCAGTGTAAAGAGGGCTTTAGAAGGCTATAGCCTCCCTTGGGTGATCAAGGACAATCAGATATTAAACTGATGGTATCAACACAGAGAAGATGTGTATAACAGTGAAGAGTCTGTGACATAAGCCTCCTTTACTCAGCTGACGGTAAAACCATTTAGAGAGTGATGATGTACAATAGAAGAGCCTAAAGGAGTGACAGAGATTTACTGCAGGATTTACTGCCCCTTTTGGTTTTCTGCATTTTTGCATATTGACCTTGGTCAAATCATTTTTGTGGGTTCTAGTATTTTATAGAGGGAGTCTGAGAGAAAAAAATGACACTAAAGTGTTTCTGTCATTTGTTTGTTGTGCAAGGAAGACATGCAATGCAAGGCCGCCATCACTGGGCAGTGAGATTTATAATTCTTTTTTGGGTTTTTTTTCCCCAGTACTGTCCATGGAGTGTACTCATCTCTAAATGACTTTTTCAATATCTTTTGTTTAAATGTGTTTTTAAAATTCAAAAAAATCAGCTTGGAAAGTAAATACAGACAGCTTCTCCATACAAAATACCATCTGTAGTGGCAGAACAATGGGCTACATTAGTTAGGGCATTAGTACCCAAGTGTAAATTTTTCTCACTCCCCCTCCTCCTCCAGCTCTCTATTCAATAATGAGCATTTATCCATTGAGACAGTGAGCATCATCAAAACTCTGTTAAAACTGATTTCACACATGATTACTCATGTGCCTGCAGAACAATAGTGTGATGAGGATGATTAAGACTTAAGTGTAAGGGGGAAGTGGGATCAGATGGGAAACGGCACAGAAGAGCTTTGTTTGGACTGAACAGACAGGTGATGTGTGACTGGGTAGACTGCCTGCACATTATATTGTCACAGAGGCAGCAGGCCCAACTCATTCCATAAAAATGAAAATCACCAATAGACATGATAGATTTCTTTGTGTCACATATCACTCCTAGGACAAAGCCAGCAGGTGTACAAAGGATAAGAGGATGGACAGCTGCATGAAATTCAACATTTTGGCTCACACAAACAAACACAAATCAGAATCAGTATGTTGAGTGTGGTTTGGAGAAATAACATGAGTGTGTGCGTAAAAGCGCAGTCTGGGGCGCCCCGGTGACTCACCGAGTAGAGCGCGTACCATAAGGCTCAGTCTTTCCCGCAGCGACCCGGGTTCAAATCCGGCCCGCGGTTATTTGCTGCATGTCCTCCCTCTCTCTCTCCCATACCTTCCTGTCTCTCTCACTATCTCTGTCCAATAAAGCATAAAATGCCTGAAAATAAATCTTTAAAAAAAAAAAAGCGCATTCTCAGCATTCTCTGAAGGGAGTAGTGTAATGAATTCACTATGGGTGATAACTTTGTTGTGGGCATTAGGAGCCAAAATCATCTAGGTCAGACAGTCATCACACATTTAACCCAAGACAAAATGATCATCTGATTGGGAATCTCCCCCTACTGCACACTACCCCCAATTAAGTGCAGCCTTGCCTTCTCCCAGATTTCAGTTGGCAGTTCCAATGCTGATGGGAGAAGTCAATCTTTGACGAGTTAACGAGTTGAACAGTGTGATCAGCCAGTTTCCAATCTGATTACTGATTGAAATGATTAATTTTATGGGTTACAGTGTGTCCTCACTGCTAGTTAGTGCTTGGCATTTGTTGAGTTGCATAGTTTGTTCGGAGGCAACACCACACAGTACTCTCTCACCTCGTACTGAGTGACACTCGCTCGCCCAGTGTTACAGTCTCGTGTGTGTAAGATATGTAACTGCAGTGGCTAATCTATGTGTGAAAATTGGGGGTTTTTTTGCCTGTGAATATTTTACTTACAGCTAGATTGAGCTAGCAAAGCAGTTCTGAGTAACAGGTGTGGAATTTATTAAGTTTGGGCTTTTTCACAATAAATGGTAATGATGTGGTTATCCTGATTATTCCAGGACTGTAGTAACTTCAACCACAGCAACAGTTGATGCTGCACACTTAGCTGCACACTTAGCTAGGGACTGTACAGCATTTGGACTTGTTTGTTAGGGGGTTGTTTTCGTGGACCCAAATGCAGACACGAACAATTGGTAGAAGAGAAAGGGAAAAGGTTTATTGGTGGTTGGAATAGGGTGAAGTGAGATGAAGGCAGCAGGGCAGAGTAGTGGAGACGATCCGGACTGGGCTGGCTGACCAGCAGATGAGCAGGCGGGTTAGCAGGTGAGCGGACAGGCTGGCTGGTGCACGGGTAGATGTGTGGCGGGCAGGCGGACAGGCAGGGAAGCTGAGAGACTGGCAGGTATGGCGTGGGCAGGCGGAGAGACACACAGGGAAATCCTGCAGGGGCAAGTGGCCTGGGGGCTGAACAGTGGCGGAGCAGGGAACCTCAGGCGGACGGCCTGGAGGCAGGACAGAGGCCGAGCAGAAAACCTCAGGCGGACGGCCTGGAGGCAGGACAGAGGCCGAACAAGAAACCTCAGGCCGACGGCCTGAGGTAGGAGGTAGGCAGGAGGACGACCAGAGTGGCAGAGCAGCTCTGGAGGACGGGCAGGAGGACGACCACACAGGCGGAGTCGCCCAGGAGGATGACCTGGAGACCGGCAACGCAGGCGGGACCGCGCAGGAGGTCGACGACGTAGGCGGGACCACACAGGAGGTCGGCGACGTAGGCGGGACCACACAGGAGGTCGGCGACGTTGGCTGGGCCGCTCAGGAGATCGACGACGATGCTGGAGGTCAGGAAATGCAGCAAGCACCAGAAGATTCGGCTGAAGGTCGGGGCAGGTTGCGGGATCAGCTTCCAGCATCTGGAGTTCAGGACCGGAGCCCGGCGGCGGGAGTGCAGGGCCGGAGTCCGGAGACTGGAGTACAGGATCGGAGGCCAGAGACTGGAGTGCAGGACTGGAGGCCGGAGACTGGAGTGCAGGGCCAGAGGCCGGAGACTGGAGTGCAGGGCCGGAGGCCGGAGACTGGAGTGCAGGGCCGGAGGCCGGAGACTGGAGTGCAGGGCCGGAGGCCGGAGACTGAAATGCAGGACCGGATGCCGGAGACTGGAGTGCAGGGCCGGCAACCGGCGGCTGGAGAGCAGGGCCGACACCGGTGTTACAGGAGTCACTGGAGACATAGAAATTGTCAGTGTCACTGGAGTCGTCAGTGTCACTGGAGTCGACGGTGTCATCGGAGTCACTGGAATCACTGGAGCTGACCAGAGACTGGAATGCATGACCGGAGTCCTGCAGTAGGCATCAGCGGAGATGGCCGACGGGGAATAGTAGGGCGTCGGCAAATGCGGCCGACGGTTGGGAATCTGGCCGGATGACGGCAGGCATGGCCGGAGGAGCCAGAGGAACAGGAGGCTTCTGGAGCCCAGCCACAGGAGACTGCAGCAGAACTGGTACTGAAGACTGCTGCGATTCAGGCTCAGCGGATTGCTGCAACACAGGAACAGAAGACAGTTGCAGTCCAGGAACAGAAGGCTCCAACAGCTCAGAAACAGAAGGCTCTTGCGGCATAGGAACAGGGGACCGCCGCAGCCCGAGGACTGGGAGCTTTCGTGGCGCAGGAGCAGGGGACTGCTGCAGCTCAGCAGGAACAGGAGATTGCTGCAGCTCAGCAGGAACAGGAGATTGCTGCAGCTCCGCAGGGACAGGAGATTGCTGCAGCTCAGTAGGGACAGGAGACCGCCGCAGCTCAGCAGGGACAGGAGATTGCTGCAGCTCAGCAGGGACAGGAGATTGCTGCAGCTCAGCAGGGACAGTCTGGACTTCAGTAGTGGCACTGGGTAACGGAGACTCTGTAGCCCTGGGCAGCGGAGACTTTGTGGTGCTGGGCAGCGGAGACTCTGTGGCGCTGGACTGCTGAGAGAGCCAGTGGCGTCGGAAACCATGGGGACCTCGCCTCCTTTTGGAGACTCCGCGGTTCCCCGTGAAGAAGGCAAGGCGAGTCCCTTCACAGGGTGACCGCTGGACGTCAGGGTGGCTCCACAGCTGATCCATATTAGTCTCAGGGAAAGCAGAATCAGGACAGGTAGGTGGCGGGCTAGCCGGCTCAGGACAGGCAGGTTGCAGACTCACAAACCCGAGCCTAACCGACTGGAGTGCAGGCTGGTTGCGAGCAGTCCGGGGTGCAGGCTGAAGGCTAGCAGGCCCAAGGCTAGCAGACTGGGACTTGGGCTGGTAGCTCGGCTGCTGCTGGGGCCTGGGCTGGTAGCTAGGCTGCTGCTGCGGCCTAGGCTTGGGCTGATGGCTAGCTGGCCGGTTGCTAGCAGACAAGGCTGCTTGACGGGCTAAGTAAGCAGGCAGGGAAAGGGGCTGAAACCCCCTGGAGCTTTCTTCCACTGCCGGGACACGAGAGGGTTGGGGCTTGAGTCCGCTGGGGACTGAGAGCGCAGGCGAGACAGGCAAGCGGACAGGGAAAGGGGCTGAAACCCCCCGGAACTTTCTTCCTCTGCCGGGACACGAGAGGCTAGGGGCTTGAGTGCGCTGGGGAGCAGGCTGAGACTCAGGGCGAGATGCAGGCTGGAGTCCAGGATGCAGGTGGCTATCATGCTGGTGGTTAGCAGGCTGTGAAGCAGGCTGAAGGCTAGGAGGCCCAAGGCTAGCAGGCAAAGAGACTGACTGGTGACTAGCAGGCCCAGCACACGAGGCTACTAGATAGGCAGCCGGGGACGTAGGAGAGCCAGGCAAAAGGCATGGCAAATCAGGAGCAGGAAACACAGGCAGGGAACCAGCCGGAGCCGAAACAGAATCCGCAGTGTAAGGCTTGGATGAAATAGTGTGGATTGCCAAAGAAAAAGCTGCATCCTTCTGCTTAATGCTGGAGGTCTCACGGCGATAGGCAGAGAATCGCTCCACAGCATACAAAACTTCATTAGCCTCCTTCAGTGTGTCTGCTGGGTCCATAATTGGCCAGATTGTTCTGTTAGGGGGTTGTTTTCGTGGACCCAAATGCAGACACGAACAATTGGTAGAAGAGAAAGGGAAAAGGTTTATTGGTGGTTGGAATAGGGTGAAGTGAGATGAAGGCAGCAGGGCGGAGTAGTGGAGATGATCCGGACTGGGCTGGCTGACCAGCAGATGAGCCGGCGGGTTAGCAGGCGAGCGGACAGGCTGGCTGGTGCACGGGCAGATGTGTGGCGGGCAGGCGGACAGGCAGGGAAGCTGAGAGACTGGCAGGTATGGCGTGGGCAGGCGGAGAGACACACAGGGAAATCCTGGACACAGGAGAAATACGATCAAACGTACAGAACTAGGTACACAAGAACAAACTCTGATACGAGAATGCAGAGCGACCGAGAGTGTGTCTACCACTGAGTAGGTGGAACAATCTGGCGACGAATGGAAGGCAAGCCGGGGTAGATATACTGGTGGTGATGATAGGAAGCAGGTGAGCAGACGAGCAGACCGGTGATGAGCTGATTGCAGGCAGCCGAGCTGGGAGCCAGGAGAACAGGGAAGGGAGACCACGGCCACACACAAACAAAGCATGGACAGGGAGAGAGACCGACAGGGGAGCACTAGGAACACAAGGAAGGGGAAACACAAGGAAAACACAAGGGCCAGGCAGGGACCATGACATTGTTTAGAATAAAGGTTATTATACTTTAAGATAACCTTTTTTTTTTTGATAAGTGGTTCTTAACAGTTGAAGATAATTTTGCAAATTATCTAAGCACAGAGTATAGCTCATGCTGTTACTTTTTGTAGCATTTTTTGCCTCATGTTCATTAAGCCTGCCAATAATTTGTGAGGGCAGCGCATACCCAGCCACTGCCTTTGTATTATTGCATAACTGTGCCAATTCACTCAATGCATCAAAGAGACTCCTCAGATTTCCTCCCCATGTAGAAAAACTTCCTTCCTTTATCACCATTTTGATCTTATTTGTACTGTTGCATATTTTCCGTAGCATCTGTTTGAAATATTGTTTCTTTTTGTGCGATGGTTTCATAGCTATTTTTGGAAGCATCTTGCTATTGAAACAAGCAACAACAAGCAACGCTTCCTAGCTAACGCATCTACATTTCTCATCTCATCACACTTTATGTGCAAACATGGCTGATTTCTTGTCTTAAGGAGTGAAAAGTCATGTGGAGATAAAGAACCTTGAATCAAGCACACTCTGTTTTGTTTTCAGCAACCACTTGCTTCTAACAATAATGTCAGTCAATCCCAAATCCTGTTGTTAACATAGTGAAAATTAAATGTCATGTTAGTCATGACTATCTTAGAAAAGATTAAGAACATCAAGTAGAACGTACTGCAAATCTTATGTTATAATTTAATGCTTCCTTCTTTCTTCCTCCCACCTTGAAGAACCTTTTAACTCAAAGAGCCGCCAATCGGCTGAAAGCATGTCTGCCGCCAACAACATGAAAGTTAGTGAGTCTTAGATTTTCCAGATTAAAGTAATGTGAGACAATGGTGTTAAAGCAGCCTATAATAATACAGTCACCAGGGGCAGGACGGGCTAGAAAGACTTTCATTTCTTCTCAGGATTGTTTGGTTCCCTGACCTGCTGGGCGGGACATGGCACAGCTAGAGCTCTGGCCTGCTGATCGTTTCAACTCTAATCCGTGCTAAATTTCACAATGTGATTCTCTGCTTTTGTTACTTCCACCAATAAGGCTAGTGCTAGAAAATCTGTGCTAGAAAATCCCAGTGTTCCTTCATTTGTTGTTTGTTTTTTTCACCCTCTCAGTCAGCCACCTAGAACATTTTCTACTAATGTTCTGCGATACATAGTTAACTCTTCCCTTAGACACGCCTGTCACAAGTAGTAATGCAAATATGTGTGTGAATGTGTGTCTTTGTGCACACATACATGCATTTGAATGTGTGTGTGGTTTGTGGTGTACACTACTGTGTTTGTCTAAGCATATTGGGTGGGTGACTGTACTAAGAGCTGAAATCTAAAGCAGGTCATGTTACAAGGGGACAAGTTCTTTGTTTCCATTTTCACACTCATTTAAAATCACTTCTGAATCAAGGTACAGCAGTGGCGCACCTGCATGCAGTTGTACAAGAGGTTGGATTAGGAAACATAAATTGTAAATTATAGGTCTGGGAGGGGCTGGTGTCAATCACGGCCAATCAAACCAGTTCATCACCAAGTCATTTTTGACACTGTCCTCTAGTGCGCTCTCCCGCCCATTTCAGTGCAAACGATGTCATGTCGAATTACCGACCGGGCGCAGGCGCGAAACAATCTGCTTGTGCTCAAACTGGGGTCCTAACTGCGAACAAAATATAATAATTACATATTCAGCCCTTCAGGTCCGGTATAGCTCAATGGGCCAAACATGCCATTAATAATAATGGTTTAATTCCCACTGAGGCCACCACTGCTAAAAATATATTCATGGCCCTGTATGGTGCTTTGGATAAAAGCAAACACCAGATTTTCTATTATGTCTCCACATTCCCTCCTTACCCTTTTACTTTCCCTTTAGAAGATCATTTACATTTGTACACATTCATTTGTACATTAAACTAATAGAGAGTCAGTGATCAATTTACTGTCCAATCAACAAAATAATTTCATCCACTCACTTAAAACTCTGAATGAAACCATTTTGAATTGCTCTGATATATCCAGATCAGTTTTCACCAACAGAATGGAGGTGGACAGGAAATAATAATCAAGAAATGCTTCTTCCTTACTTTGGAGGGATTATGTAAGTGCATGCATGCTTGCTAGCTAGTTAACTCCCCCAGGCAATGCACATGTGATGAGCTACTTGTGTTAATGGCCCAGTTACAGTAGCTTTACCACCAGGAAATATGAATAGGCAGATGTGAACAGCCAACACTGGGGGTTAGCATGACCATAACATAGGTCTGTTTGTCTTGCTGGGGCCTCCTTATCATCTAAATGGCCTCTCTGTATAGGAAGAAAATGCAGGGATACTGACAGGAATTATACTGCTACTCCTCTCTCAAACTTCTGACATTTGCTCTAAGTTTGGAGTCCTACTTAGACCTGCCTGTCTCCCTCTCTATACTAATGTGGTTACATCAGTAATGGTAGCAGTCAGCTGCTTCCAATTCCCACAAACTACCATTGAAGGGTCGGATGGTCATCTTATCCTGAATGCAGCCTCCTGAGATCTTTTTTGGAAGAAGTCCATGCTCTTTGTATGATGTCCAACTCTTGTTCTGACTATGACCATGGACAGTCTTGGCCAGACTGGTTGTTGGGTGTGACTCCCACGTGCGCTGCTTGTCTCATGTCACTGCTGGGTCCCGAGTCAGGGGGCGGGGTGCAGTGCAAGAGCCATGACCAAGGCTCCAAACCATTACTTATTTAGAAGCAAGAAGAGACCGAGAGAGAGAGATTACAGACACATAGTCCATAGACAACACAAAGACTGTATTCTTTTCACATCTACACTCTGCACTGCGGGATCAGTGGGGTGAAATGACTGTCATTTTTTGCTTTACAATCCATGTGGCCTCTCTCTCTCTCTCTCTCTCTCTCTCTCTCTCCCTCTTTCTCTCTCTCTTTCACTCTCGTTCTCTCGCTCTCTCTCTCGTTCTCGCTCTCTCTGTCTCGCTCTCTGGCATACACACAAACAAACATATTTACTACTATTAATTGCTCTTGTTATTTTGTTTGAGTAGCTTTTTTTGTGCACTTTCACTGTATTTTTTACCTAGTAGCAAAAGAAGCATCAGTGTAGTAACATTACTGAATAATGGGGATGACCATTTCCTAATTCTTATTGTCCCGTCACCATTGCACATGGTGTGGGACATGATGTCATCATGGTGGCGTCTGTCTGTCTCTCTGTGATCACAACTCAAGAACAATACATGATAGAAACTTCATACTTACACCACAGGTTCCTCCTATAGAGTCAATGATCTGATTACATTTTGGAGCACCTTGCTGCATACATTTGCATATTAATCAAGATAAACTTAACTCCTTAATGCTTTAAGATACAGAGTTCATATTTAAACCGCCCATGTATTTTGTGAAGACAGGTATGATAACATAAAAGTATATGCAAATTAATTATTTTTTAATTAGCTCAATGAATGAGCTAATTACCAACTAGTTATGTTTAACATAACATGGTGATTATGGCAGCACATTCATGGCAATGAGCAATAGCAAGCTGCTTGTTTTGTATCTATGACACTGTGTGTCCTTTGTTTTGTATCACAGATCGAATAATTACATCAATTTCATGAATGTTATCTGTAGAAACATAGTCTATTAAAACATCAATATCAGCAACATCAACAGTTCATTTATAGAGAGTAAACTGTAGGTTAATTAAGGTTGATAACACAGTTCTGAGAGGAGAGATTCATGCTCATCATACATACTCACCATTAACTTTGCCTATTACAACGTTTTATGAGTGAAGAGGAGAAAGACTGTGGGGGTGGAGGAGAGGGAAAATGGAAAGGTTAAGTAAAACTGGGTAAGTGAGGGAAATGATGAATAGGTTAAAGAAAGTCAGTGAAAGTCATCATCAGATCCAAATCATCTCCCTCGCCCTCACTCATGCCTTGGACCTGTTTAGATTTATTTTGTAAACTATTGTCATTTTTGCATCATATAACAAAGATCATAATGTGTGTTTTAGTAATTTTATACCAGTTATTTCACTTCTACTCAAATACAATTTCAGCAAAGCAACAGTATTTCTGCTTGAGTAGGATATTTTGGTACACTTCATTGAAGTTCAACCATCCATTTGCCCTTCTTTACATTTAGCCTCTCTGTGCTCACAACACTTTCCTCAGCATGTGTTCAAACCCTGGGGTGAGTCTCTCTCTTGGCATTCACCATTCCCAGTATGAAACCTTTCCTGCCCAGCCACACACTGAGTGTGCCAGTCTGAACATGTAAATAGACTTTACCTGCTCAAAGGGCCAACTTTTAATTTTGCCATTTTCTCTCTACTCCAATGATTTACCATTATTCACTGCTGATACTTAATGTAAGTACAACTTTATGTACAGTTTCTGCCAATACCAAGTACTAATCCGATTCATTAGTTTTACTGAACAATATAGCCTTAGACTCTTATCCTGGGATCATTGGACAAAAATAATGAAGGTGAAATCCACTTTTCTCAAATAGGGAAATCTAACATTTACATTTACAGCATATAGGTTAAGCTCTTATTAGAAGCGATTTACAGTGACTATAATAATAGAATAAGTGTAAAATCCTAGATTATAAGATTACAAGCAAACATAGCATACTTTTGTCGTTTTTGCATTATGTAGGAGGAAGGTTCTCAAAGGTAGAATATCAAGTAACTCAAGTAAATCAAGTAAGAGAGTGAGCAATCCACTCACCTGTAGTACCTTCATCTGTATTTATTTAGACAGGTGGAAAGCTCACAGGGAGACACAGAGGAAAAACATCTGGCAGGATTTGATCCTAGGCCAGCAGGGGTAAAGGTGTGCCTCCAGATTTGGTAGACTTAACCACTCAACCATTTCTGGGCACAAATTTGGGTAATGCTTTATTTTACAGCCCGCTAATTATGGTGTAACTAGTTTGTAATTATGGGGTACTAATAAAATAACAATGCTGTAGTTACAGGGTAACAAAACAAGAAGTCCGGCAACTAAGGGGTAACAATTTTGTAATTATGAGAGATTTATAAGGTAGTTATGGTGTAACTGTTTTTGTAATTACTGCATACTTAAAAAATAATTACAGGGTAACGGAATTAGGGGGGACTAAACAAATGTTATTGGTGCTTAAAGGTTCATGCACTGGAAAAAGGCCATTGTAAAGTGCTACCCATGTTTCTTTTAACTACATGGGTTGATGCACAGGTTGTTCTGGAAAAAAGAAATTCTACACCTGAAAAGCTGAATTGAAGATGAATAACTTTTCTTTTTATTTTCCTAAAGTATCCCCTCAGATATGATAGTAGGTAGTAGTAATAGGTAATAGTAATATATAGTAGTAACAGTAGTAGGTAGTAGTAAGATTACTAAGATAACTTGTGGCTTAAAACAGTGAAAGTGCAATAGGAATTAGCAATTAAATAGATGTTTTCCGCATAAAAAATACAGTATCTTAATGCAAATTCCAAATATTCAGTTATGTGTTTTTTAATCATGTGTAGTTTATAAACCATGTACGAAGTGGGACATCTGTCATCAAAGTTTGGGGCGTGAGCTTCATCTGATGAATCATAATGCAGCTGGACAGAATGCAGCAGAGTTCACAGAATTTAGAATGTCAGTGTCATAAAGGAGCGACTGACCTGAACACACACGCAGACTCACAGTTGTCTTTTCTGATCGGTGTTCACCTGCAAATTGAGACAGAAAACTCATGTTGCATTCATTTGGAGAAACATCAACAATATCTACCTTTTAGAAAGGAAAACATGAAGAGTGATTTCCATCTTGGTAAGCCACATGTATTTATAATTTTATTATTTAACAGGAAAAGATTAGTACAGAGGATTTTGCTAAACAGACAAACAGGAGACAGACAGTCAGGATAGACTAGTGTAGAAGGATTTGCATTTGTGTCCAGTTCTTCCTTAGTTTGATTTACATAAATAAATAAATTGACAGTTGTTGAAATAAAACTATGATGAAAGGCATAAGATGAAGCCATGATGAAGCATGTTGACCTTGAATGAAGCTACATCAGGTGGCCTAATGGTTATTTGATTATTGTTGCCGTTGCATTTCTTTCAGCATCCATGCAAATGGTCGCTCGACTCAATGCCCTTAATGACGATCGCCATGAAAACATCAACTGCATGTTAGCGAAAGTCCTGAGTAAGGAGCAGTACCTTCATGCTGAAGCCTCTAGTTTCTCTGGAGTTCCTGCTGAGCTCGACTGTGACCTTTCACCTCAGTCTGCTGTTGGTCTCGGTTCCAAACCTGCTTGTGGATTTGAGAGCCTCAATATATGGGAGCCAATAGCCAGCACAGCTTCATCAGCATACAAACGTCTCTTGGATATGGACAAAGGAGACTTTCCTCCCACAGAGAAAGAGTCTCCTCTTATGACTGAAGACACAGCGTTAGGTAATGCTGGAGCATCCATCCACCCAGCTCAGCATGTTGAGGCTCAATCCAACCTGCTCCGCCTGGTTGAGACTCCATCCCATGAGGCTCAAATGACTGATGACTTCAAAATCATTGAGAGATTGAGGCTGCTTCAGCAGTCCCCCATCGGTTTTGACGATGACTATCACCTGGAGGCAGTTGGAAAGAGATACCTCTATGCCCCCCCAGGTGACACATCTGGATTTGTGGCTGACTGCTGCTCACCCTGTGGATCCACTCTGGGCTGCCTGGATCAGTGGGAGCCACTGGTCAAATCCCACTTTGACTTGGAGAAGGAGGGATGTGGTGAGGAGCTCCTCTACGCTTCATCTCATCTCTCTAGATTTGCAGTTGACTGCTCCCCACAGCAGGGGCCGACTCTGGACCAGCTTGACAAATGGGAACCTGTTGTCAGCAGCACTGATTCTCATATGATGCAGTTCCTTCTCAGTCCTCCTGGAGGAGGAGGAACTTGGTGAAAAGCACATGAATGCTTCCTCAACAGTGAGTTCGACATTTATGGCTGCCTGCGCTGCACACCATGCCCCTACTCAAGATCATCTTGATGAATGGGAGCCAATCGTCAAAGCTGATTCTAAACTGATGCTGTTCCTCCAGGACTTGGAGGAGGAGGAAGAACAATGTCCTTTTATCATCAAGAGGGAAACGGTCGACTCTTGTGCACAGACTGAGGCCGCTGCTGAAAGCTCTGTCACCATCCTGCATCAACCTGAATGTTGCGAGGGAACAAAAGTCACTGTCCTCTCTGCTGGACCTGACAATAACTCCACCTCAGAGGAGGTTCTCCCCGTCTCTCCTGCTGAATACACCCTGATTCACCTGCTTCAGGAAGGATCAACCAACCTGCTTCAGGAGTCCCAGGCTCCAGTCATCCAGGTTGAGGCCAAAGCTCCACCAAGCCTTGTGGTTGAAACTGTAAAGAACACCAAGGATCTGTCCGGTCTGACCCTGGAAAAGACACTTCCATCCATCCAACTGGTCAAACCTACAGGACCTCACAGTTCCAGTGCCAAAGACAGCCTGTTGACAAAACCAAAGAAGAAGAAGCGTGGCTTCTTTTCTTGGCTATCCCACATTTTCCGGGGGAAGAACAAGAAATCTGCTGACAACATGGCTGCAACAGCAGAGACGTCGCTCCAACAGACCTGCCAGACAGAAGCAGATGAGCCAAAGCCCTGTCTGAACAGCCTCTCACCTGCAGTCCACTTCTGAACTCCTGTCATCTTCCTATCCACTTTACACAATTGAACTGAATCATTTTATTTGAATACATTTATTTGCACACTACTGTTATAGTGTCTTTGCACATTTCTTCAAAACACACCTTTATTCCTGCAGTTATGGGTAACCTGTAGCCTAAAGCAGTGAAAGTGTAATGGAATTAGTAAATATATGTTGGCCATTAACGTTTTCTATACCTCTATTACTAACAATATAATCAATATTTATTCTAAATGTGGCTGTTTTTTCATTGAGAGTCCATTTGGCTTTTAATACACAACTTGTTTTCTGTAAAAAAAAAACCCAAAAAACCCATAAAATTATTATCATTATGGTAATGCTACAGGGAACAAGCACCAATAACATTTGTTTTGTCCCGTCTAATCACATCATTGTACCCTGTAACTATTTTTTTTAAGTATGCAGTAATTACAAAAATAGTTACACCATAATTCCCGGACATCTTGCTTTGTTACCCTGTATCTACAGCATTGTTATTTTATTAGTACCCCATAATTACAAACTAGTTGCACCGTAATTACGGGCTGTAAAATAAAGCGTTACCCAAATTTGTTTTCACTTCTGACATGTTTCAAAGGAAGCTTGGTTTTAACAATCAGCATTTTAGTAATTCACCAGTACAGATGACTAAAATATTTTAGCTTGATAGTGACCTTGTATTAAGTCGTCTTTACACAGCTGAACCGGCTAAAATGTCGTAGCAGGGCCAGGATAGAATTAATAATGATCAATTTCCACAAGCTTCTTTATCCACCTTTTACCCAGTCTGATCATCTTTACACTGTGGGAGGGGGATCTGCAGGAACCACTGGATCTCATGCAGTGATAAACCGTATCTTATGGATGAGTATTGTGTGATATTGTTTTAAAACTAAGCCATTTATACATCCGGCAGATTCAAGATATTTCCGTTAATGTTTGTAGTTTTGCCTGCTTCAATTGAAATAATGTCTCAGTCAACCTGGCTTTAATTTTTTGTGGTTCTCCCTCAAGTAGAAGGCAAGTGACTGTTTGCCACAGTTTCCTGCTGATAGCCCAACTTCCACATGCACCTTACGAACAGGTGATGAGGCTTGTTGTGCTGTGAGATGGTTACCATGGTTACCATGGTATTTGCACAGGTAGTTCTCTGGCTTTATGTTGCACAGAACACATACCGAGTCAGGTGTTTTCTGCTGCTTTGTCTTTGGTGGTGAGGCGGGTCAGAGCCGGATTATTTTAACCCTCCTTTTCCCCGGCATCTTGACATCTTCACACAGAAATCAACCCCAGGTCAGATCCACCAATAAACTTGTATAAATGCTCTGTGGCTTTAGAGATCAGGGTCTGTTTTATAGTGTAAGGGACAGGATCAGCCTTTGAATATGTTTCAAAATATTTAGATTTTTTTCCAAACCAAGATCAAGAGTGCTATTTCCACCTATAGTGTAAAGGGGCCCTACGACTCAAAGCGTTGATGTTAATAGCTCTACCAGCAATGTATCTATTTATTAGATTGCCTTTGTAATTGTCCTTGGATGTGCATATCAGTGTGTTGATTGTTGATCTGGGCACATTCACAGAGTATGTTTTCATTCTCATTGTAGCACTGATTGAAACAGTGAAGCTGGAAAAGTAATTAATGGAAATTTTTACTTTATTTCACCTAGTTTTTGGCGCCAGTTTGTGCTACCAGTTTAGTTTCATTATTTGTTTTTTGTTTTTGTTTTTTTGTCATGCATACTTTTATTCTCTGTTTTAGTTTTGGTGAACTATAACAATAATAATGAATTACACGAGTCAAATTTCTCATGAATGTTTTTTTTTTTTTTATGTTTTCATCATGACTGTGCTAATCCATCCTACACTGATTAGTTCCCCCCTTCTATCAACCCATCTGTTTATCTATTCATCCATCCATACATCTGTCCGTCCTCACGCAAATGCAAGCCATTAACATTCTCTCATTTCCACTGCCACAATTCATGCTTTCCTCCACCTTTAATTTCCCTCCATCCCTCTCTTCCCACCCTCCACCCCTACACTCATCTCCATCCCATGATTCCTGTGATCCTGGCACATGTGAATGTGAATGCAGAACCTGCAAAAATAGATTAATGAGGGGAGTGCAGGCAGCTCCAGTAGCAGCCATACCGAGATCACACAAGTGCTTCTTTTTTCTTTCAGTCTGTGAGTTAAAATTAGGTCAAAAAGAAAGTGGTCACGAAATCAAGGAGATGACTATTATTCATGATTAGATCAAAATGATGTTTTTGTTCATATATATTATCATGCTCTTGTGCATAATAATATAAAAGCACAGTTTTACAGCCTCCTTTTCTTTCTTTCTTTCTTTCTTTCTTTCTTTCTTTCTTTCTTTCTTTCATTTCTTTCATTTCTTATTTCCTTTTCCCCTCTCTCTCTCCAGATGTTTCTGGTGGCTTTGTCCTTTGCCTATTTTGCAAAGGCTCTGTCGGGGAGCTACATGAAGAGCACAATAACTCAGCTGGAGAGGCGCTTTGACATACCCAGTTACCTAATAGGTGTCATTGACGGGAGCTTCGAGATAGGTGAGTAAGCCTGCCAGTCACTGCTGTTATTTTGTTGTTCTGTTAGCAGCATCTGTGTCATGGGCTCCCCTCCCTTCTCTCTTTCTGTCTTTGGGAGAGAAATGTGAATGGGTCACTGAGGTATTCAAAGTGCAGATAAAGGATTCATCAGGCTTCCAAGAAGAGGACAGATGCGTGTGTGTTTGTGTGTGCTTTTGTGTGTGTGTGTGTGTGTGTGTGTGTGTGTGTGTGTGTGTGTGTTTGTGTGTGTGTGTGTGTGTGCGCTTCATGGTGAGCCATAGTGTCAAGCAGGGACGTCGCCGGCTGTGAGCTTCCTTTCCGCTGTGGAGAAGGGGGGTCTAGAATATGTGAGGTTGTGTTATGCAATAACTGTTCCATATTCTTTTATTCCCAGTTTGTCCCTACACTATACATGGGAATCAGATAGCATTCACTAGCTTTTACATTACATGTGAATCAGCTGCAAACAGACAAGAGCTTTAGGCAATTCAAAATGAATTTGTTGTGTAACCACTCCACTGACTGTACTCCTCTGTACAAAAACATACAAAAATATCTTTATTATTATTTTTGTCCCTTTGTGTCAATGCATGATCTCTATTGGTCAGATACACTGAATGTACAAAACACCAGGGACAATTACTCTTTCCATGAAGTGCACTGATGAGATGAATCTAGGTAAAAGCCTTTAACTCGTATTCCCTTATTAAATTAAATATGATGATATAGATAAACAGAAGCAGACGAGTTAGAAAAGGATTTTTAAGCTTTGAGACAATTCAGATGTGGATTGTGCAAAAGGGGCTGCAACTCAACATCAGGACGATGGTCCTATTTTGTATATTCAGTGTATTTTGAATGTCTAACATCCACTGACCTAGAGTCAGAGTTGGCTCTCATTAAGTGCTGGGCAAAGGTAACCAATATTCAGAACATTACTAGCATAGTCTTCTTATTAGCATTTTATTTACCCATATTTGAACATATGTTTTCCTATCTGTAGGACTCATACAGTCCTGGCCTTAATGAAGCTTAATTTAATATCCGCAGACGAAGAATATGTACATAATGCTGACCCCAAATACACTGCAGATGAAACTGCTGGAAAAGTACTGTATATGTAAATTGAATGTAAACAGTGCAACAGCAAAGACAATTATGAAAATATACTTTGAAAAGGTTTTATGAGGGAGAAAATGTATTCAGCTTGAAGATTAGGTACACACCCTCCATGTTCGGTATTGAGGTTAAAATCAGAATGTAATGTCTCCTTTGGACTCCTTTGGATATAATTAGGGTTGTTTTAAATGGAATTCCATTGTATTAAGCCCCTATAATCCACATTTCCTTGTTGGTTACCATGACATTTTTGGTTAAACCATGGAATCACTACTTTCATCAAAACATGCATGCTGCAGATACGAGCAAAGCATGTGGTGATTAAGTGCTTCATTATACCAATACTTGTACATGTATAGAGGGAGTTTAATGCATGAATCTGCTGAGATCATTTCTTGTGTCGCGATGAATAACAAGCATTTTGTTTTTGTGTTTTTTCCTGTGTTAAAAACTAGTTTCATGTTTACAGGTTTACTGTAGGCTAAGTTGAAGAATGCCTGGGTCACGGTGGTGGGAGTGGAATATCACCTACATAAAAGTGGAATTATAATTAATTGACGAAACCACATTTATTATTTGCGAAAATGTGCAGCTACAGTAAGTGAACCTACCATGTAGCGCTGTGGTTCTTCTCAAGCAACAGTGAGGAATTCATGATGACATACAGCACTAACAACTATGATCTGAGATAGTCCCTAAACCAGTTTTAGGCATTATTATCTAGGACAGTTATGTAAGGAGACTAGTCTATTCAACTGAAGTGTCTCTTGTAGGATATAAATCATATATGGCTTGCAGCGTGAGTTGAGATCAAAGTGACATGATTCATACACGCTAAAAGTCATCTTGCAGTATTAAGTGTTACACTTCTGTGTGTGTGCTGCCAGTCAGTCAAGCAGGCAGTTTGGGATATGCTGATATACTGTGAAGAGTATTTTGTGTTTTTCTTAAATAATATTATGGTGCAGCCTGCAACTGATGCTCTGATGGAGGCGGGGCTTTGTTGTATTTGCTGGAGGAAAAGGTGGCGATGAGACCTCCAGCGCAGTCAGAGATGAACACCCTGGGGTCTCTCTCACACTATCTCACACACTCTCTCTCTCTCTCTCTCTCTCTCTCTCTCTCTCACACTCCTTCTGCTGTGGAAGCTGCTTCTCTTGCGTGGCCTAGGCAACAGGCTGTTTCCATAGGACCGTTGCCAGGGTAACGCAGAGGCAGAGCAGGGCAGGAGAAGAAAGGAGAATGTAAGAGAGGAGAGCGGAGCAGAGGAGGGAAGAAGAAAGGGAAGGAGAGAAGGGGAGAGGAGAGAAAGAATAAAGAAAAAAGAGGAAGAAAGGAGGAGAGCAGAGTGCTTGTGATGGAGGATGATCTCTGCAGAGATCATGTGTCAGCCAGATGAGCTCAGTTGATTCACCACAATGGATATATACTGTATGTATCAGTTGTACATATACATTTCTCTCTCTCTCTCAGCACTTCTAGGAAACTCCTCCTTGCAGCCACACATAAAGGTCACACATACAATACTCAGAACTACTTGACATTTCTCTCTCTCTCTCTTTCTCTCTCTCTCTCTCTCTTTCTTTCACTCATGAGAACAGCTCAAGGATTGTTGGAAGGTTTGACGTCATCCTACCAAATTGACCTCTATAATAGAAAAGGTCAGGTGATGTGGCGTAGCTTGTCTTTATAGGACACTTTCCCACCTCATTTACAGCAGGAAGTTTCCACTGGTCATGGACAGAATGCAGTACAAAGTGACAGTGGAGTGATGGAGAGGTTACCCAGCATAGTTAGATCAGTCTGACAAATAGCATCTGTTTATTTTTTATGCCATCTAACACATTTGCAGTTATATATTGTGCGGAATCCAAATCATTTGGAGATCTCCTCATCTGTTTTTATCAAACTATAAATGTACACAACACTCCAGCTTACAGTCTTTACATGGTGAGAGCTGCAAATAAATTAATCACCTGAGAATTTAAAAAAAATTATAATTTTTTTTTTTTTTTGTATATTAATAATGGGTATATACAAATACATTGTTGGGGTTAGACATACAGATGGAAAATTATAAATTTTTACAAGCAAAAATACATAAATCATTTATTGCTATTTTTTTTTTTAGTTTTTGCATACAGTCCTGTCAATCCTTCAACCAAGAGTTTAGTAATTGCATTTAAGAATGAAATCCAATCCAGGCCAATCCAGTCTAATCCAACAGCTGCTAGGGTTATGTGGCCAGCACACAGGTAGATACCAGATTATACCTTTAATAAATGAAGCATAAAATAAAATGTAAGTAGGTAATATTCTGCTCCTTTCCTTATTGGCTACTTCATCAGATCCTAAATCCAACATCTGCTCTTTCTCCATCCTCCCTGCCAGGTAACCTGTTGGTGATAGCCTTTGTCAGTTACTTTGGGGCCAAGCTCCATCGGCCAAAGATCATTGCAATGGGCTGTGTACTGATGTCCATCGGCACCTTCATTATCGCTCTGCCTCACTTCATCATTGGGCGGTGAGTGGCCAGTGGGCCTCAGTGTTGTTTTGCCAGAAATCACTATTCTTTTCAGATCGACAGGATGCGTTTTTTAAGTTCTAAAATGAAAGTTTCCAGTTTTTTGAATAGATTTCATGGGCCCAAGGTCATGAAACACACTCAACGTCAAGTACCATGGAATCGTTGGTAATGCTTGGCTTCTAATACATTAATAACATCTGAACAAGAGCTTCATAAGAGCTACATAGCACGTTAATATGATCTTTCATTTCTATGCCAGTTTTCATTATTGTTTCACGTAATGCTTATACCTTGTGCATGTCAGTTAATTGAGCCAAAGATGAAACAGCCTGGCAATTGTAATTTTTAACTGACAGCCATGCCTTAGGCTTATATACCCATCCTAATAGTACATACAATAGTATGCCAAAATCATATCCGCAGGAAGCAGAATCATAATTATATACTGTAACTAAGCGCTATGCTAAAATTACATCCAGTCAACTTGAACACAAGATTTGTGTCAACACTAATGGAAAACTTGCTCTCTATCATAGTGCATGCTATTCTGAACTTAAGATTCAGCCACTGGAAGGTGAGGTGAAACAATATCTAGTAGCAATACAAAGCAATACGTAAGCACTTATTTGATAAATAATTGAACAACACAAAAAATGTATATTTAAACAAAATATTGCTAAAAACAAATTATCAGCAAGGAATTGATGACAGCTCTATGGAAGCTCATAGAGTTTTACTGTACATTATCCTTTTACATTTACTTTTATTTAATCTTGCACAAATTAAAATATGTGAGGCAAGATGCATAGATGTCACGATTCATTTTTTCCACTAAATATTACCTAATATAGCATTGTAATGGGGTTAGCCCATACCAGATCAAGCACCCTATGGTTTGCATACTGCTGTTCCTATGAGTCTTGACTGTAGATTAAGCAGGATGGTTTCACTTTTCCCAATTCATAGTATTCCCATGATGTCACATGCATTTCCTACCAATATGACGCTTTACAATACACACAGCTCATTGGCTGTGTTTGTCATTTGATTGTAATCACCTGTTAATTTATTACAATCACCTGTTATTTTCCTACCAAGATGGCCGTGTGTTGATGTAACAGAATGCTATGAATAGGAGTTCCCTTTCTGAAAGCTGGCAGCGTAGCAAGAAGTTTGTTCACTCTTTCTGTCTTTCAGTTGTTTTACGTAGGAAATCTCCTTCCAGTAAAATCCATAGATTCTAGCCCAGCACCACAGTAGAAGTATGAATGTGTCTCTGCCCTCAGTTGGTTTAACAGCTACATTGGTGTTTTGTATACAGCTATGAATTTGAAACATCAGTGCGCTGGGCAATCAACTCAACCATTAACCCCTCTCCATGTCCAGTGGGCTCAGCAGCAGACCTGGCCCAAGACGGTGAGCTGCCCGGAGCACCAGGCACAGGTGTGAGTCTACACACACACACACACCACCCACACACACATGTCCAGCCACACACACTGAAGTGGGAGTAAAAAGCACTATCAAGCTTTTCATCTCTTTTCCTCCAGGTTGTGAAGGCGAGTCCAACCTGTCCATGTGGATCTATGTGCTTTTGGGGAATGTCCTGCGGGGGATCGGAGAGACGCCTGTTCAGCCTCTGGGGATCTCTTACATAGATGATTTCGCCAGCGAGGAGAACGCTGCACTATATGTCGGTAAGAAGAACACCACCTAGAAGTAGAGATGCACTGATAACCACTTTTTCATTGATTATAACGAGTCCATGTAGATCTGCAACAAATGATTATTTTGCTAATGGATTATTCTGAAGATTACTCTAGAAATTAATCAATTTGTTGGCTCAAGAAGCAGTTGATAGAAACTGAAACCAACATTATCGTTACTACACATGCACTTAAGCCAACATTAGCTTAAGATAGCACTGTGTTTGTTGACAGTTCAGCAGTGTACGAGAATAGTCTTTTGCTTAAACCTTAAGGTTTTTTTTTTACGATTGTCATAAAAAATATTACCTCTTTTCTCACGCTACGAGCAACGACGCTTGCACAACACACTTTGCATGTTACTACATTACTGCTACATTCCCACACTTTGCTGTACTTTAGTCTTTGTTTTGAAGGCTAGCTTGAGGGCTTATCATCATGAAGTCCCTGGAGCATCACTATCTCCGCCCTCAACATCATCACCGTCAAGGTGAACTTCAAGGCACATAATCCCCTCAGTTCCCAAGCGTAAAAGACTATGGCTTCACATGGCTGCACCCATACCATACCACATGTGAATATACTGTATGTAACTGTTTGAATGACAAGCAGAGTATTACTGAAAAAAAATCCCCTGAAGGCAGCAGGATACGAATGTGCGTTCCATCTGCAGCCTCTAATTTGAGTGATCTGCTGCGCAGTTATACACACTTCATCCAGTGTAACTTGATTAAATCTTGCACAATCAGCACCAGGCTCTTGCAAAACAGGTGCACAAACTCCTGTGCTTTTGTGTGCACCGACCTTGTTGAACCCCCGTTCCCACCAATCCTCTCTCCTCATCCTCATCCATCATGATGTGGTAGAGCAGGATCATGACTGTAATTGTTTTGGTAAAATTTGATAGTGGCGTGACATGACACAAATTTTCCACACAATTCCACAATTCTCTCTGGATAATCAAAATAAGTACTTCAGTCATGTAAACAAGATTATTATGGGGAGTTGTCAGTTTATGCAATAATATAAACGGCTTAAACAGACTATTGCTTTACTCACTATTGGCAATAGTGGCATTATTGTGCGCATGTAAACATATGACTAATTGAGATCAGATCCCACTGTCTCTCACGCAATGCCATTTTACTCCTGTGTTTACAAGCAAAAATATATAAATCATACATTTATTGCTTATTTAGTTTTAGTTTACTTCTTAAATAGATCATAAATCAAGTTTAGTCCTTGCATTTAAGAATGAAATCCAATCCAATCCAGGTCAATCCAGTCTAATCCAATGACATAAACAGTTACTATGGGGAAGTATGTGGCCAGCATGCAGTGCCACAGGTTGATTCCAGATTGTACCTTTAAAAAATGAAGCATAAAACAGCGGCATAGTTGGTGCCGTATATTCGCACCTTGCGACTCTGCACCTCCCAGATAATGAGAGGAAACTGATGAGGTCTGGACTCATTCTTTACTAAACTGTCAGTGTGTCACGGCGGGGAGCGCAGAACTTTTAAAGGGTGTGAGAGAACCTGATTTAATTGGCCGTGACTGACACCAGCTCCTACCACACCTACTGATGATTTATTCCTCCTAATATAAGCCTTTTTACAACTGTGCCGCACGTGTGGCACCGGTGATCCAGCGCCTCTGGTCACGAAGTTTAAAAAAAATCTGTTGGCCAATAACCATCACCTGTCTCGATATACAAGTGGCTGAAGTAAGTCTAAACCAAACTACCGTGTGTGTGTGTGCATGTGAGCTTTTATGTTTGTGCGGACACATGCAAACATGTGTGTTAAATGTGTTTTTGTCTCTTTGGCTGTGTTTATCCCAGGCTGTGTGCAGACCATTTCGGTCATTGGCCCTGTGTTCGGCTACCTGCTGGGTTCCCTCTGTGCCAAAATCTATGTGGACATTGGATTTGTAAACATGGGTGAGTTAACATTACAATAGGAGTAGTGTGTTTCTGCATTCTAACCACAAGACCAGACCATTGTGACAGTTGCCAGACTGTCTAGACTCTGTAAAGTTGTTTGCCCTTCATCCTAGACTCAGAAGGTAAAAGAGTTCATGTGACTGGATTTTCAAACATTTGTTGTATGTTCTTACGTCATTTTGAGGCCTGTTCTTCCTAGAAAGCATGGTTGCCCTTGTTGGCATAAAGGATGTGAGTTATTAACTTCCCTCTTTCTCATGTTTTCTTTCTCATCTAACACACACTACTGACCACTCAGATACAACAAATGAGTGCCTACCACAACCCCCCTGACATGACACAAGTCAGGATGAAAGCTATTTATTTTCAGGTCTTTGTTATAGGAAAATGACGATGAAAAGACTACAGGTAGTGCCTTAATAGCATGTCTGTATTCTTTGCATCTTTTTATTTGGTTTTCTAATCAAGCAGAGAGAGAGAGAGTTTTCAGAAGAACGTCTTAAGACATTTACAGTAGACTTTGTAGTGTACTTATGTCAGAAACTATGAGTATCACATTATAAAAGTTTGTCTCATTAAACCATGCAGGAGCTTCAAAGATATGGATGACCTGGAAGATAATTCTAAGCTATTGTGGATGTTAAACCATACTACAGTAATACGTGTACTAGTGACAGTACCAGTCATCCCATTTATAAATAATAAATAATAAAAAATACAATAAAATATGATAAAAGATTAAAAAAAAAATGGAATGAATATCTAATATTTTAACCAACTTATACTTGAAAAATATCTTGTACTTGTGGAAAACGTGGGCATTAATTAATGAACTCCCACCCCCACCGCAGAAACCATCAGCATCACCCCAGCTGACGCCCGCTGGGTGGGGGCCTGGTGGTTGGGCTACCTCATTGCCGGGGTCATCACCCTGCTCTCTGCCATCCCCTTCTGGTTCCTGCCCCGCTCGCTGCCCATCACTGGGCACCAGGGCCCGGCGCAGTGCACGCCCGAACGGACGAGCTTCATCAAAGACTCTCCTCTTCTGCAGCACAAGTATCCCGTGGATGAACATACTAGTTTCATAGAGATGGCCAAAGGTAAGGGAGGATCAAAAGTGGACTTATTAGACAGGAGAGGTGCGAGAGGTGCTGAATATTCACCCTAATATATAATATGCAGCAGATGGTTTTACGGATTCCAACAATGGTCTCTTGGGATTGTTTATGTTCATGAATATTGATGAAACAGTTCTAGCTCATGAATAACACATATGTTTTAAGGTGAGATTTCCTTTTAAGTTGTTCAGACTGCAGTCTTCTGACAGTAGATGCATTCTGCCAGCTTAAATTTAATAGTGTCACAGTGTCACAAGGCAATGTTGCTTGTTTCAACTGGTGAATACATTTCAACAGATGTTGTAAGTGTGGACTCGCATATTATAGCAATAATTACAGATTTATTTTTTTTTTGTGATCAAATTTTTCTTTATTAAAGTTTCATGCATACAATAAGGAAAAGGAAAAATCACATAGCATAATATAATAACAATGCTACACACAGTCAATGACAGAAAATAAGAATAAATAAGTTGTAATTATAATAATAACCAGAGTAAATAAGGGAAAAACAAAAAACAAAAATAAAAATAAATATAAATAAAAATAAAACCAAGACATCCAGCAATAATTACAGATTATATTATAATAAACAGTCCAGTCTTTTGCATATAGACACTGCATATTTAGCATTTCCAGGCAGGTGTGTGTTTCTACTCATATCTGTGCCGCTCCCCAGACTTTATTCCAGCCCTACGGACTCTGCTGGGAAACCCTGTGTACTTGATCTACCTGTGTGTGACCATCATCCAGCTGAACTCCCTCATCGGCATGGTGACCTACAAGCCCAAGTACATCGAGCAGCACTTCAGGCAGTCTGCTTCCAAGGCCAACTTTCTGATGGGTAAGCCTTTTCTGTTTTTTTTGTTTTTTTTTTGTTTGTTTTTTCACATTTTATGGAATTTCATGGCATTTTATGGCATGCACAAATCTAGAAAATCTCATATCTCATTTTTTTTTTTTTTTGTTAACAATTTTTTATTACATTTTCTTTGTGGAAGGGTGACATACAATTTAAACATAATAGACACACAAAAAACCCCAACAGAAAAACAAACAATATTACAATAAATGCAACTGCAATTAAATTAAAATAATTTAGAAACGTGAATAAATAAATACAAAGGTAAATGAAACAAATACAAATTGTGTGATAAAGAACTGTTTGCTTTTAACCAGTCCAATCAGTCCCAACCCAACTCCTACTACCCCCACCCACCTATGCACCCTAATCTATACCCCCGCCCCCCTCCCCCCGACACACACACACACACACACACACACACACACACACACACACTGGCTTCAGCTGATTTATACACAGTGACAATGTCATGGTACACTTACTCTACTCTTACTATTCCAGATGGGGTAAAAAATTAATTAGATAACATTAGTAATCGCAATAGGGAATTATATCTCCATATGTTATAAGTACAATGCTTCATAAACAAGTTGGCATACATTTTAAACCTGGGACCCAGGTGTAAGCACCTGTGAGCACTGTGTGTTAAGAGTTTTATTCCAAAGTGAGACATCTACCATCTGAAAAATCTGACACCCAGTCCCTGGAAACATCACAGTCAAACTCACAATGGAATATCATTGATTTCATTATCTATCCTAAGACCTCTGCCTACAAAATGATAGCATAATGAGCAAATACTGAGCAATGAACATCAGGAAACATTTTATCAACAGTACAGAGAATGTATTAGTATGTTTTAGTGTATTTGTGTATGTGTGCATGTGTGTGGTACATGTGGTAATGGATTAGGATATGAACTCAATTGACATCAAACATCATGAAATACAAAACAAAACAAAAAAACATTGCACACCAACGTTCAAACCTTTCCACACCTGTTCACTACTTCAATGACAGACACCAATGCAAAATGTCTATTTTGAAATTGTACTATGTGAGGGTGCAAGTGCATTAATGTAAGCACATACGCATGTGTACTTAATGTGGTCAAGACCTCAACTGAAGCAAACCAAATGATAGAACATACACACGTTTAATCTGTTTGCATCCAGCCAATGGAAAGGCACATTCATTTCACATATTACATAATTCACCTAGTTTTCAGAATTTCAACAAGACATAATAATGTGGATTGAAATCAAAAGGATCAATGAGTAAGACCTATGTAACATTATGTCAGGGAATTTTAGTCATTCTTAGGGTTGAGTTTTTATTATGTTGTTGGTGTGATTCAGTTTCATAAATTGATTTAATCCATTTTATCCATTGCCTTGGATAGTACATTGATTGTATTTTTCTTGGCCCCATTTGTCCTGGCTATCAAATCCTCCAGAGAAAGGACATCAAGAAACAGTCGAATCCATTGTGATGGAGTGATATGAAATGTAAGGGGTTTCCTCCTTTTTATCAACATTTTCTTGGCTGCTGTGTATCTCGCGTTTTAATCAAAATTACTGTGCTAGTGTGTTAGATGTTGTTTTGTTGTGTAACAAAGTTCTGACCTCTTGAATGTTTTGCAAGGTTTTTCAGACTCTCTCAGTGTCGTCCTGTCGTAGTCATATAGAAACAAAACTTACACTTCTGCAGTTCACCATACTGAATATTACCGATGAGTGTGTAAAACCACATTCCAAGCATTTGAAATGAAGTAGGCTCATTCCATCATAACTCCACCAACTTAATCCTCTTCAGGGTCACATTGGGCTGAAGCCTCTCCCAGCATAGACTGGGCAGAAGGCAGGGAGACACCCTGGTGGACAGGTTGCCAATCCATCACAGGGCTAACACAGATAGACATACACACACTCACATTCATATCTACGGGCAACATAGAGTCTCCAATCCATCTGGCTTGCATGTCTGTGGAATGTGGGAAGCCTTCTCAGTTCCATTAGTGCTGATTGGCCGCGATGTGTCTTGAATGTCAAATGTCACAGTACAATACAGTCAGGATCTTAAAGCTGCACTAGGCAGTATTTTTATATAAGAATTCACCCGTCTTCTCAGCCTAAATCACAAAGTGGGGCTGCAGCAGAGAAGAGCATTGCATCCCCCCCTAATTAAGACCCCATAGAGTCGACCTATTTGCCCAAATGAAACTCTGGTGTTGCATATGTACGCTTCTCCGTCCACAGAAAGTGACAAATCAACACATGCCTCTTGCTGCCATTTGGAGTCGCCAACGTGTGAAGGTGCCCTGTTTATCTTTAAATGCGACCTCATAGAATTATTTTTTTTATGCTTGCGAGAAAATCTAGATCTTCATTTGTCGCTAATGCTGCATTCCAGTAATGTTGAAAAGTTGCAAATTCTGACTTCTTACGGCCCTGCTCCACTACAGCCATCGGGCGTCACGCATTGCCATCAGCCGTCAGCCATCGAAGGAATGATTCCTTTACCGGCACTGAAAGATGCTCCACTGCTCGTGTTGCGTCCGGGTTGCGTTGCGTCCGATGGCTGCCAAGCAAAGAAATCGCTGAGGTTCAATTCTCGATGGATGATGCACACGTTCTCCCTCATTGAAATAAAGTTGAATTGATTCCATTCAAAAGTCAACGCGCTCTGTGGAGCAGGGAGAACGTCACGTTGGCGCAACGCTCATGGCAACGGGACGCAACGCTGGTAGTGGAGCTCTAACGTTACTTGGAAAAATGCAATGGAACGGCCTTTGAAGTCGGAATTACAAGTTGAAAATTCCAGCAAGATTTCTCAACCCTGTGGTTTCGGAGATACAGTTATCTGATGTCACATCAATGGCGGCATACACTGTAAAAACTACACTTTTAACATAATCTCTAAAATAGCCTACACTAGCAGCAGAGGAGCAGGATTGTTAAAAAATCTGATGGTTTTATTGGCTGGAATTTAAATTTACGCCTACTGGTGCAGCATGAGGTCACCATTAAAGATACACTGATTTCCAGGAAGTAAAAGTAGTGGGAGTTAATTTCATTGGGGGACTTTAAAAAGGCCTACTACTGTAATGTTAAATCTATCTTGCTGGCACAAAAAATATCTCGCTGCAGGCCAAACTCTCTGAGGTTCAACATGAGCCTGACTCAACCGTGGATGGTGGTGTAAGATGACAGGACAGTGCTCATGAACACTTGAATGTCAGACATTCAGGCCACAATACAATGCATTATTTCTACCTTTCATCACCTATTATTTTGAATAAAATGCGGGATACAAATGCGTGTTTTGAGTTTTTTAGGGCAGAATGACAATTGTTTCATTGCCAAGTCTTACATGTAAAGAAAGATAATTTGTTAAAAAGCTACATTATTTCAGACATCACAAGTTTCATGGAGATAATGGATGGTTTCTGTGAAATTTTCTTGCCATCACTTTGAACAGGATCTGCTAAGTACTACCCCATTCTCAGTGTCTCTCCATCTCAGCTCCCTCTTTGTCTTTTTCAGTCTCTTCGGTCCATCTCCACTCCCTCCACCCCCCCATTCTCCGTCTCTCTCATCCATCCATGCTGTCAATTGCCCTTAAATCTTTTCAGCACCTCAGCCTTCGTCTGGAAAAGTGCTAGAGGAGAAAAGGGGAAAAACCTTGTGGGCAGTCAGGGCCGAGTGGATTCTGGCTTTTGGCACCAAGTGAAACAAGGATTGATTTATACGACACAAAGGCCATGTTGTTATGTCAGATAAAATTTAAGTTAGGCTACAGATTTCTTTCCCATGGCAGCTAAACAAGTGTAACTGACAACAGAAGGATAGTGCTTAAAGCAGGATTACTCAGCCAGATAACTGTGATAAAGAACTGTTTGTAATTGTTG
Source organism: Centroberyx gerrardi (assembly GCF_048128805.1). NCBI lineage: Eukaryota > Metazoa > Chordata > Actinopteri > Beryciformes > Berycidae > Centroberyx > Centroberyx gerrardi. Next base: position 17,309,980 of record NC_136002.1, on the reverse strand, counting down.
ACATTTTGATTCATTTGGCAAACTATATGTTCTCACTTACATCAAATGAAGGACCTGATGGTCTCGCTAAATCCAAAAATGAAGGATGCAGGAGCTGCATACTTTTCTAATCTCATCACTGTGAACAAACCTAAGCCTATGTTTCTTTTTAGCAAACAGAACCGTTGGTTTCATTTGGGTCAGGTGAGCTAACTCTGTTGAGCTTTTTAAATCACGTCTTAAAACCTATTTCTACTCTAAGGAATTTTATTGATGTTTTTGCTTGACTTTGACTTGTCCTTAGTCTGATGTGGGTATGTTCTTTTGACATATTGTGAAGCACTTTGTAACTCAGGTTTTGAGAAGTGCTATATAAACATAAATTTCCTTACTTATGGTCATACCTATCTCTCATTATGAAAAACAGTTGAGAAGTTAGTTAATTATTTTAAATTATCTGGTGGAGAAATCCTGCTTCAAGAAATTTCCACCAAGTTTAAATGAAATGTAATTTCTGCCAGATTAGCCCACAAAGCACTAACAGAGCTAGCTTGAACGGCTCAAAACCTTGGAGGAAATCTTGACCACATACTGCAAGAATCAGCTGGCCAACGATGGATTCTGATTTGACAGCTTCATCCTTGTTATGTCAATGATATTTGGCAACGTTAGCTAGCTGCTTAGCATAGAACATCACCAACTGTAAGTGCATCTTCAAATTTATATTTGCCACACAGGTGTTTTGATAGATTTAAAGTGATGTAATCCGAAAAATCTAATGTAAGTGTATTTTAGAGATTATAAACATGTTAAAAGTGTAGTTTTTACAGTGTATGCCGCCATTGATGTGAGATCAGATAACTGTATCTCGGAAACCACAGGATTGAGAAATCTTGCCGGAATTTACAACTTGTAATTCCGGCTTCAAAGGCCGTTCCATTGCATTTTTCCAAGTAAGAAGTCAGAATTTGCAACTTTTCGACATCACTGGAATGCAGCATTAGCGACAAATGAATGAAGAGTTTCATTTGGGCAAATAGGTCGACTCTATGGGGTCTTAATTAGGGGGGATGCAATGCTCTTCTCTACTGCAGCCCCACTTTGTGATTTAGGCTGAGAAGACGGGTGAATTCTTATATAAAAATACTGCCTAGTGCAGCTTTAAGATCCTGACTGTATTGTACTATGACATTTGACATTCAATATATGACACAGATGACACATTACAGCCAATCAGCACTAATGGAACTGAGAAGGCTTCCCACATTCCACAGACATGCAAGCCAGATGGATTGGAGACTCTATGTTGCCCGTAGATATGAATGTGAGTGTGTGTATGTCTATCTGTGTTAGCCCTGCGATGAATTGGCAACCTGTCCACCAGGGTGTCTCCCTGCCTTCTGCCCAGTCTATGCTGGGAGAGGCTTCAGCCCAATGTGACCCTGAAGAGGATTAAGTTGGTGGAGTTATGATGGAATGAGCCTACTTCATTTCAAATGCTTGGAATGTGGTTTTACACACTCATCGGTAATATTCAGTATGGTGAACTGCAGAAGTGTAAGTTTTGTTTCTATATGACTATGACAAGACGACACTGAGAGAGTCTGAAAAACCTTGCAAAACATTCAAGAGGTCAGAACTTTGTTACACAACAAAACATCTAACACACTAGCACAGTAATTTTGATTAAAACGCAAGATACACAGCAGCCAAGAAAATGTTGATAACTGCTGATAACACGCTTTCTGTGTATATGCTTATCTGAAGAGATGCCAGCATTGACCAGCATTGGCTGCATATGAAAGAGAATGCAATATTAGTGACCACTGCTAATGACATGGGTAGATAGATAAAAGACCATGTTTGAAGACTGATGTCAAATGGAGGTATGAAAAAAGAGACAGCTCTGGTTTTTGAACAAGGCGAGTTGGGAGTTGAGTTATCTTCCCTCTCTCCTTTTCTATCAAAAGACAAGTGCTTCCATGGTAAGAGCAGAGTATGTGAAAGTAATCATAATGTGTGGATTTTGAAGCAAGCGATGCCATTTCTTTCCCAATGGGACATTTTTCGAACTCAAAATGACTAAACAGGAGGACAGCGTTCTCCAAATCCAGATAAGGCCAGTAATCTTGGCTGAAATTGAGCTGGTGTTTTGTTGTCGTTCATCTCAGGTGTGATCAATATCCCGGCTGTAGCACTGGGGATGTTTTCAGGCGGTTTGCTGATGAAGAGGCTGAAGCTGAACATCATGGGAGCAGCCAGGTTCGCCTTTGGCACGTCTGTGATCGGTTACGTCCTGTCGCTGTTCTTCTTTGCTATGAGCTGTGAGAATGCCAAAGTAGCCGGGGTGACACTGCCATACGATAGGTGAGTCACACACAATCACGTGGTGAAATATACCTACACACACACACACACACACACACACACACTAGTTTCCAAATACAAACGTAATGACATAATGAATATTTCAATCAGGAGAGACTAGGATGAATGCTTGAATGAAAACTTTATTCATGACATGAAACAAGATGTAAACTTTGGCATAAACTCCATGGAGGAACTCCTCCCATTCGTGAAGTTAAGAGTACGTCCGGGATAGACGTAGGAATTAGGATGTCCCCCAAAAATATATTCTAGAGTTAGAACAATAGAGCCTGCTAAAGACGTAAAGAATGGACAATGAGAGAATGTTGGATTTAAGGCCACCTAAAAATGATGATTGATGATTAAGGGGAGGTGAATTGGAGCTCGCCAAATAAACCTTATGCCGGTAGATTGGCTACGACCGGTAGGCTAGTGCTGTAAGAGGAAAGCTGACTTACAAAATAATGACTGCTGGTAAATGAGACCAGCTTAGTAATACTGGGCGTTGGTAGATGAAGGTTACTTTAGTGATACAGGGAGCTGGTACATGAAGGCCAGTTTAGAAATACAGGGTGCTGGTATGGCGGCCCTTTTAGAAATACAAGGTGTTGGTATGGCGGCCCTTTTAGAAATACAGGGTGCTGGTAGATGAAGGCCAGCTTAGAGTACAGATCGAAACCACCACCAACGATATGCATGAATCACTTACCAATTTTACGGATGGAGAGATCTTTGGGCCGATAATATAGCAGCTTGATCGGGTCGGATGTATGTGGAATATGCAGACGATGACCAGCGCCCCAGTTGATGGAGGGAGGCAGAGGAAACCCCTTGCATGGCAGCAGTGGTTGCAGCACCAATTCTGAACGAATGGCTCGAATAATTCTCTGAAGAGAGATTGCATTTTTGGAGAATCAGTTTGAAATGGTGAATAAACCAAGATCTAGACATATGGAGATGGGATGAAATTAAGAAAAGAGGAGAGGAAGGGCTAGAATGAGATCTGCTGGTAGATGGCCAGCTTAGAGTGCAGATAAATGGAAGCCTGCTTAGGTGCGAAACTACTCCACGAGGCGGAGTAAAGGCGTAAGCAAAGGAGGAAGCATGGAGAGCATATTTAAAACCACCACCACCAATAATATGTACGATTCACTTACCAATCAATTATGGCTGGAGAGATTTTGGACAGACAATATTGCAGAATGATCAAGCAAAACAGATGAAGAATAAGCAGTAGAAGACCACTGCCCCCGTTGAACGGAAGGGGAAAACCCCTTTGATGGAAATACTGATAGATGTAGGACAGTGCAACACAAGATATACACTGGTAGATGAAGGCCAGTAAAACATGAAATATGTACTGATATTAGGATACAGTCATAGAAGACATAAAATTAATTGCCGCCTTATAAATTAAGGCATTAGACAACCCCCCAAAAGAAGAATAAAAGTTTTGAAAATTGAGAGGGACACCAAAAGCAATGTCATAACAACTGAGATATTAGCCGATGTTGGGCTACTGACTAAACAGCATTACACCAAGACTTAAGACAATACTGATGTGGGGCAAATAACAGTATTGATATAGGACTAACTTAGTTAAATCAGCATCTCAAAATTACATAACGGTATTGATTCAATGCCAGATGAACTGGGGCTTTAGGTGATGAAAGGCTGGTGATGCAACGGCATTAGTGCTGAATAAACTGGGTCATTAGTTGATGAAAGGCAGACGACGAATCGTATTAATTCAATGCTGAATGAATTGGGTCAGTAGCTGATGAAAGGCTGAAGACAAACAGAATTAGAATGATGCTGAATGAACTGGATCATAGCTGATAAAAAGCTGTAGACAAACAGTTGTAATTCAACCCTGAATGTGTTAGGGGTGTGTTCAAGGAGAGCCAGGACCCAGATGCAGAATCGAACAAAAACAGTTTATTTTCAAAAGTTAACAGAAAATCACCTTGCGGGACAAAACTAAGGCAGAGTACAAAAACCAAAATCCCGAGGTAACAAAGTAACAAAGTAACAAACAGAAAATCGCCTTGACGGGAAAAACGAGACCATGAACAGGCAAAATAACTATAAGTGTCCAGGAGGGAAAAAACTCACTAGAAAACTGGGACTAGAGTATCTACAAGAGATACGCTGAGGAAACACAACGACAGGAGATCTTCACGAGAGCGAGGAGGCCTGAGACACGAGCATGTGCGGGAATCATCTGGCACTGAGGAGAATTTGGAGCAGGCTTAAGAAGCCGGGCTGATTGCGGGATGAGAGACAGGTGTGCCTTGTGAGCCTCACTCCCGTGGAGATCGGCCCCGCCCCTCTGCATGTACCTGCTGAGGGAGAGGGAGAAAGGAAAAGGATTAGGTGGGCGGGCAAAACACAAAGAGCCAGATCATGACAGAATGAGCCGGATCAATAGCTGAAGACAAAACAGTATTATTTCAACCTGGATGAGCCGGATCAATAGCTGAAGACAAAAGAGTATTAATTCAATGCTGAATGAACTGGATCAGTAGCTGATGAAAAGCTGAAGACAAACACAATTAATGCTATGCTGAATGAACTGGATCATAGCTGATGAAAAGCTGTAGACAAACAGTATTAATTCAACCCTGAATGAGCCGGATCAATAGCTGAAGACAAAACAGTATTCATTCAATGCTGAATGAACTAGATCAATAGCTGAAGGCAAAACAGTATTAACCCGATGCTGAATGAACTGGATCAATAGCTGAAGACAAAATGGCATCGATTCAATGCTGAATGAACTGAGTCGTCAGCTGATGAAAGGCTGAAGACGAAACAGTATTAATTCAATGCTGAATGAACTGGGTCAATAGCTGAAGGCAAAACAGTATTAACTCAATGCTGAATGAACTGGATCAATAGCTGAAGACAAAATGAACTGAGCTGATGAAAGGCTGAAGACAAAACAGTATTAATTCAATGCTGAATGAACTGAGACATTAGCTGATGAACGGCTGAAGACTTAAACAATATTAATTCAATGTTGATTGAACTGAATCTTTAGCTGAAACCAGAGAATTAATTCGATGCTGAACGGACTGGGTCGTTAACTGATGAAAGGCTTTGGACAAAGTATTAATTCAATGCCAAATGAACAGGAGAAAGACAGATGTAAAACCGTATAAAAAATAGATGTAATGAATTGACACATTGATGATGTGAGACTAAATACTAATGAAACGCATTCATATTTTTTATAATGAATGCGAGTGCTTAGAAATGCCACCACCAGTGAGAAGCATGACACTCACCAGATATTGGGGGCTTGAGAGACCTGAGCAGCGAGTATAGAGGACTGAAGAGGCCTGATGCATCGAGAGTTAGGCAGAGGAAAAACTTATGCATTCATATTTTAAGAAATTAGGCATAGCATCTGGAACTTAAGTTGGACTACCAGGCTGAATGCTTGCTAGATGAGGCAGCTTGGACTAAATGACTGATCTATGTTCACACTAGGATGTAACTAACCAGATTTTCATTCGAAACCTTATCTCATTCATCTAGAACAGTTCACTGATATAATACGAAATAGGTTCAAGTACAAGCTAGATTGCATATAATAAAATAATTCAACTGACATGATGGAAAGGAGAATTATGAATATGACTCCTTTACTTATATGAAAATGAGTAGCCTGCTTAGTAAGCTGAGGCAGGAGAGTTGCAATTGATGCCGTACGATAGGTGAGTCACACACAATCACGTGGTGAAATATACCTACACACACACTAGTTTCCAAATACAAACGTAATGACATAATGAATATTTCCCCCTTGGGTGTATCGTTGTCTTGCTCTCTCTCTTCCAGGATGGATGGGATTTCCTATGATGAACACTCGCTGTTCGCAGCCTGCAACTCAGACTGTGTGTGTTCAGGGAGTGACTGGGACCCGGTCTGTGGAGAGAACGGGATCACATATGTCTCTCCCTGTCTGGCCGGCTGCACCAGCTCGGCTGGCTTTGGGAAAAACACAGTAAGTTGACAAGGTACTCAACCACTCCTTCCCCAGACTGATGCTGGGGGCACTACAGTTTTTTTTTTTACCTTGATTTTAGCCTTGATCTGGCTATTGCAAACAATTTTCAAGATCAGAGTGAGCCCAAGCTGGTCTAAGCAATTTTTAGTCCTTCAACAGCCAATGAGAGTGGAGCTAGCAAAAAAAGATACACATGGCAAATTTATGCATGGTAATAATTACAAATAGTGATTATCTACTTTTGCTGGTGAGTGTGTTGGAGCACAAACATAAGGATACATGCATATATTTGAATTCTGTGTGCACAGACAAGATGAATGCTAAACAAAATGATGTTGCCAGAAATGTCTAGTGATCAGATGTGAAGTCTGTGATCCAGGGGCCATCTCCAATTATTGCATAATTATTATTAATGGGGAACACCTTCCATCTAAAAAAAAAATTGTATGTTATTGAGAAGGTAAGACTGTGTTCACAAGTAGTGTTTTTTGCGTGGAAAATGTGCTGCCTGGAGCGCTTCTTGTGAGGAGAAATAAAAAGTGGATCACTAACGTTATCTGATTTTAGCTGAGAAGCTGGCCAGCTCGCTAGCTAACTCAGCTGGTTAGCAATTCCATCAGACAATACAGTGTGTTGTTCAGCAAGCAAACCATTAACCGGTTCACATCACCCGATGCTTTCCTGGAAAGTTGAACCTTTCTCAACTTTTGAAAGCGGCCGTCTAGTGGTTTCAAGCATGAGCAGGCAGCAGTGTCTCTTCTGTTATGTTCTATTTCCTTGTGAATAATATTTTGTTTTTTAAATGGCCAGTGTTTCTCTTTAATTTATCATTTTTGTAATAATTGTTGGCTGTCCAACACCTTTTTCTATTTTTGACTATGTTGTGTTACCAGAATTGTGAATGCTTGAAGGCTGTGTGTGGGATCTCTGTGGATCTGACTTGTCTAGTATGTTATCTCTCATCCTTGCCTCATTACACAATGCACACCTCTCTGACAGTATGACAACATTTCATTAAAGATTTAGTGTGAAATGACTTCTGCTTTAAATGAAAAGTCCTGCAGCCTGTTCACATTTTTGTCTAGCAGTCAGTATAGTGAACCTGTTCAGTAACTAGAATCTAAAAATATGCAAAATGTTGTTGTGTCTCAGTGTGTGCGTGTGTTTTTGCGTACATACAGTATGTATATTGCTATGTGTGTGTATGTGTGTGTGTATTTGCCAGTCCTTCCATGCATGGTCATGAGTGTGCCACTATGTGTCTCCCCAGGTCTTCTCTAACTGTAGCTGTGTGGGTGTGGCTGGTAACTTCACGGCGAGCACCGGTCAGTGCCACAACAAGGACAACTGTGACAGGATGTTCCCGTACTTCCTGGCCCTCTCTGTCATCACCTCTTTCATCATCTCCCTGGGCGGGACGCCGGGCTACATGCTTCTCATCAGGTCAGGTCTAAGCTCAGATCACTAGCCACTAGCACTGTTTCCCCCGGGCTCAACATAGATCATTTACAAACAAGACACTCAAAGAATCACTTTGAAGAAAAAGGTTTGCGTACCAAACATCTTATTGCTTCACAAAAATGTGTTTGAGTTTGAGTTGTAAGTTGAGGCAATAAGATGAAAGGAATGTTGATACTTAAGTACTTTTAAACGTGAGTTGAGCAGAATTTTCAAAGCAAGAATAATACTCCATAAGAGTTTTTCTAATTTATTTGTGTACTTCCACCTGATATTGACCATTAGTCTGCTTACTGACATTCCCAGGAGTCCTGATAAGTAAATATTTTCGCTTTGCTTCCATATGGGTCAAATAATTCAGAGACAATGATTTGGTACATTTATTTACATTTTTTGGTACAATGATTTGGTACATTCACTGTCAATGACTTTTGACAGTTACCGTTCAGTTCTCCATGGACTTTATTATGCCTTGAGAAGGCATTTGTGTGTATGTGTGCGTGTGCATGTGTGTGTGTTGCACTTCTGAACAATGGCTTTGTCAAACAATATTTAAGCATAGCCGAAGTTTCCAATAATATGATTTCTTGTGGTTCAAAGCCCTGGTAGTGATGGGTATTGAAGAAGAGATTGTCATTTGAGCAACATTTAAATCCTTGAAGGCCAATCTCTGTAATATTATCCACAAATGAGTTCAGTTGCGGAAGAAGCTACTGTTACCCTGCTAATCTGAGCAGAGCACGTCTCCAAACAGTGATTGACAGCTCTGATATGCGCCTGTGTACACCATAATATTACCCCTGATAATACTAGGCATCAATTTCCCTACAAAAAGCACAGGCTGTTGAGTGTGACCTCAAGACCTAGAATTCGGTGTTGTTAGCTGTGGGTGCTGCACAGCATATGCTGATTCTCTACAAAACTGAACGAAGATTTTGTGGAAAATGTGAGCGATTGTGCTGATTTTATGCTTTATCAGGCCCACACGTTGTTTTAGAAAACAGTATTTTTTCCTCTTTGATGTAATTGCAAACATTCACATGGCACATACTGATCATAAGAATATTAAAATGCTGTACATCCTAATGATCTGAAATAGATATACAGCCCCTTATGCAGTTGTTATATGAATATTAATGAGAACCTCAGAATGTGAATCATTCATGCATATTATATTTCACTGTGGCTCATACAATCAACACAGGAAAAAATAGTGAAGGGAGCATTTAATGACTCAGAGGTCATGTGATTAGGAAATAAGATGCCTGCAGCAGATCTGGTCTGAGAATGCAGAGTGGATTGAGAAGAAAGGAAAGTGGGTAGGTCATGACTCAGGGTATTCTTATATAGGGTATACTTTTATGATTGTTATTATTAGAACTTGATATAATATGCTACAATACAACGTTAAATGCTTTGTGAGGCAACTATATAGCTAATCACAGTCTCATAACACAGTCATACCAGACTCAGAATGTATTACAATGCATGTCATAATGGACAAACATTAGCCCCATAGGTGTCACAAACAATATACTGTATATTATCTGCTTCTGTACCAAGAACACTTCTGTCAGGACAGGAGATGATGATGGTAAAGATAATGAAGTAATTTTTCTCTGCTTCACTCTGTCTTGGTCTTATGCAGTTACTGCCATTTTGCTTTGTAGGGCAGTATAATATGTTTCTATTGTAACTGTAATGTAACAATAGAGGCTTTGCAGTTGCATCAGAAATCTCCCAGCAACCATTGTTGGCGCCATCATTGAGGTCCAGTGGAAAATTTGCTGTGTGCAAATAATGCCTAATTATACACTAACAACTGGCCTAGAAAAAGGAAGATACCAGAAAATGTTTTTGGCGGCGCGAGTGTAGGTCAATTCACTAATGTTATAAGTAAAAGTGAATGGTCCAACAGGGTAGATTTGTTTCCAAATTCCAGGAAACTCTCTTGTCCTTATCTTGTGCTCTGGTCCTAGTCCTTACTCCAAAACACTGAGCTGTAGCTTGAATAGAGTCAGCTCTGTTAACCGAAGCAAACAGTTGTTTTCTGGTTTTGTTACCAAGCTAACGAGCCAGCAAACTAATTTAGCAAAGCACCTGATGTTAATGTTAACAAGCAAACATTAGCCACTATTAGTGCTACTATGTTTGCTTCTACTGGGGTCAGCCCTATGTTCACTCAGCCCTATGTTATCTATGTTATTAATTCCTACTGAATTGATTTCCAATTAAAAAACTAAAATTAGTGACAGTAATAGTGGTCAAATAATCCATATGATTCATGGTTGAAAGTAGCTCTTTTTGGGTAATTTGGTTAAGGTTGGTGTAAATAAATAACACAAATTCAGATTATTAGGGTGATTTTACCATAGGGTTAGGGTTAGGGTTAGGCATTTTAATCAACCTAAATAATAGACCTAAATCATATGTGATGAAGCTATACAGTAGATTCTTCTGCACCACAGCACCATCTGAGATGCAGAGACGCCTCTATCCTTGGGATTTGTTTTTTATAGATGCAACCGCATGCTCCATCATTCTCTTTCCTCTTCCTCTCACTCTGTTTATCTCTCTCTCTCTCTCTTTCAAATAAAAATGGTTTTATTGACGGCGTGTAAAGGAATCACTCCCTCCCACACACACACACACACACACACACACACACACACACGTACCAGATCTCCTAAAGCTATATCAGCTGATCCTGTTGGAATGCATTGGCCTCACTGGAATGAAATTAGGTTACTGGCAGTCTCTGTTTCTTGTTTTGACTGGTTTCTGTCTCTCTGTTGCGTGATATGTTTGATTTATACATCAATTTTGTATGAGATTAGTGTAATGTCTGCTGAGAAAAGAAAGAGGCCAATAGGGCATGATGAAACAAGATATTGCACTACTGCTTTTTGCCAAGAGAGTGACATCTCTGGTGAAGGAGCACTGGCAGGAGAGGGCCATGGTTAATATGAAAATAAACAGAAAGTGAACAGATCTGAGTAATAAACTTGATTATTATTATAAGGTCGGGGTTATGACTAACAATGGGGTCAGTTTAAGGTTGGGGTTAGGCTAAAGTCAGGGTTAGAGTTATATAGTCAGTGGAGATGCAGCAAATAGGCAAGTGACCCTTAGTTGGACATCTACTTTTTGTCACCTGATAGTTGAGTATCAACATTGGATTATCCAAATAAGGTATTACCTTAAATTTTAATTTCAACCTTATTATAGTGCCATCTAATAGTCAAGTCATAAATCATCTGTGTTTCTGCTTCCAGTGCAAGCTTAGCTTAGGTAGTGCAGCTCCCTGGCTCCCTCTTTGGACCGCCTGCCACTGTATGTAACTGAAACGGCATCTGTTATAGTTAAATATAATTATGGATTGTACATTAAATTTGTATTTGTTCTATATTTATTGTGATTGAAGCACAAGACACTTCAATATTTGTCTTCCTCTTGCAAAGTCACATTGAAGTAGTGTTCATCTAATCAAAGAAAACCGCAACAACTCCAGGATTCTTTTTAATGTAATTGATTCAGTCTTTTCCCTGTCCTGAACACTTATCATTGATCCTTCTCCACAAAGGTGTGATGCTGCTGATAAAGGTGCTTGTTTGATCTTTATTCTCCTAGATCTTAGTGCAGCTTTCATATGACCATGATATATTGCTCAATTGCCTGAAACACTGGGTGATTGGGTGTGTGGCAGGAGGGGTGACGAGGGGACAGGGGCAACAATGTGCTGTAATCAGAATGCACTCAACCTTGAGTGTTAAGTTTATTGGTTGCCAGATATGTCACTCAAATAGGGGGTAGGTAGGCAGCATTATTAAGTTGCTAAGCACCCAGAATTTACCTGATGTGCAACAACATGGCAAACGTAAATATTTAACAGTGCCTACATACATAAACTGTAACAAATGTAATTAGCTGTAATGTTCGCGCCTGTTGACATTTCCTTTCTCGTCAATGGCGAGACGAATCAGAACAGAAATGATAAGAGTGGAGGAGACTCAGGATCCCACTGTAACAACAAACTTTGTGGGGCAGAAATGACGTCAGCGGATGTTAAGGTTAAGATCTTGAATTGGTAAATAATTACGTACAAATGTAATTACATACCTTTCAAAATTCTAATATTGAAAGATCACTGTCTGTCCTCTTCTTGTAAACAAGCATGTGTGTGGCAGTCTTCCTTCATGGGGAAGTGCACAGTGCGGGTCTGTGCATGTGAAATACTTATACCTCCCCCAAGTGGAAACCACATTATAGTGTAGGAGAAAAAACAGCATCTTCTGCTGTCCATGTTCTGTCTGTTTAGTGATTATACAGTACTGCGGCACACATTTCTGAATTCAGTCATCTCCATGTCTTATTTACTGTAACTGTGAAAGCCTAAATATGAAGTTGTTAGAAGAGTAAAGATGACATAATGATGTTCTTTTTTGGGAATATGGGCACACTCTGTAAAGCTGTTAATATTTTGGTGACATATATAATTAGGGTATAAAAGATAGTGAGTCCAGTCAACCCTACATTCTAAAATGCCATTACATCCTACTAAAATGAATTGAGGAACCTGACAGAATGAAAACAAATTTGACAGGAAAATATTGTTACAAAGCTTTGATCCCATATTGAACAGATGATTCAAATAAATGAAGGGGAGGAGGCAGTTTGAAGATTTGTTTTAGCTTGAAGACAATTAATTCATCTGTATATTACTGTACTATACAACTAGTAGAGTACAGTAGTAGTAGTAGTAGTAAAGTAGTAGTATAAAAGAGCTAATATAATCCATATTAGCAAAAAATAATCACTCATAACAAGGTCAACTATCTGATGAGTAAAAGTATGGCCCACCAACAGTCTCATGATCACACATCAAGGCAAAGGAAAGTGTGTTCATTTAATATATAAAAATTAAGATATAGTGTAATTTTCCACCTCTTGCATTCACTGGACCCCGGCTATATCTTGCCATGCAGCTGTATTCATTTTAAATTGTAAAGTGTATTTTAAAGTTGTATTTATACAAAATTATTTTAAATACTTGAAAACAATACTTGAAATTGAAGTTTTAAAACAAACATGACAACAAAAGTTCTTTAATAAATTTTGAACACACTTGATCTGCCTTACCGTGGCACTTGATATACCTTACCTTGCATGTGATGTGTTCTGTTTTGGGCTGTTGAAATTTACTGCCCTGGTCAGTATGAGATATCCTGACATTCTCTCAACAGTTTCTCATCACCATCCTGAAACTAGACATTTGAACAAGCTTCTCTTCATGCAGGTGCATCAAACCACAGTTGAAGTCTTTGGCCCTGGGGTTCCACGCTCTGGCAACACGTACCCTCGGTAAGTCTTGTTCAAAACTCCTCTAATGCTTAAAAACAAAGCCAGATATTACTTGGGGTGTCTCTTAGACAAAGTAGGAGCATTATAAGTCAGCGTTGACGCCCTGTTAAAATGTTTATTCTGACTGCGGTTGTGACCTTTGTTCGGGGAACGGGCCTGCGGTGTTCAGTGTGTCAGTTCTGGAGGAAGTGTGTTAGTGATGATGTGTTTACGGTCCTACAGCAGGGATCCCAGCACCCATCTACTTTGGAGCAATCATCGACACCACCTGTCTGAAATGGGGCCAGAAGAGGTGTGGAGGCATAGGGGCCTGTAGGATCTACAACACGACCACCTACAGGTAGCACCCACATGCACATTCACTTTCAGTGTTTTACTTGAATCTTCCAGTTCCAGTATTCATAACATTTACTTAGTATTATGTTCACACTGTACTGAAGGGCAGTGCTTAGCTGCCTCAGAGCTGTCCGCCTCAGGCTCAGGCTCAGATCAGCACAGCAGGAGGGTAAGACCAAAGCTGCTAGCACTGGTATTTAAACTGATGACTTTGGTAAAGTGGTACGTTGGAAGTTTCTGTTACAACAGGATGTGGAGAAATTGGTCACGCTTTTGTAGCATCCAGGCCAGCCTGAAGTCTTACTGCCCAAATTCATCACTTTTCAACATTCCCTTAGTATAAGACACTGAAGCTTTATTTCTAACTGGGTCCAAGAAGCACATCATGCTATCATGGTTACCGTACATAGGCTAGTAGTGAAGAATCAAAGGGTGATTTGTATAAACTGATCTTTAAAGCCATAAATCCAGTTCTTTTTGGTAGAACATTTTCATTTTTCAGCACACAAACCTCCATAGAAGGTTTAACACCGAATCATCCTTTAGACAAAATTACATTTAGAAAAAAATCCAGAAACAGAATGAAGTTTTCAAAATGACACAGAAAGTAGTGGTGACTATGGACCATGATTGACCATTCAATGAACTCCTGTGGAGATATGTTGAGTAAAAATGATATATTCCAGCAAAGTGAAATATAACTGTAAGAGGCCTGGCTTATGAATGGGTCCATGTGCTATCTTCATGTGATAGAAGGGATTTCCAAGATAAATTGAAAACCATATTCCTGAGAAACCTTCCATTGCTAATGTACCACCACACTAGGTGGTGTAATGTGTCAATTTAGAAAGCAGGAGCCAGAGACAGGTGATTGAAATATTTCTGATTCACCTCGTAAATTGACCAGAACAGGTATCTATCATATTGGTTTGTTTTCATAGGTTTGTTTGGGGTCAGGACAAGCTATTTTTCTTGATTCTAGCTATTGAAGACAAGAGTGAATGTCCAATTGAACTCTCAAACTCTCTTGAATGAATGAAATGAAACTCAGTATCCCAAGTGATGTTTTTTTCTTATTTTACAGCAGACGTATAAACAGAACATGTGAAATCAATGGGAGAGAAACAAGATTGCATAAGAAAAAGGACAAAAACGTTTACATTGTATTGTTATTGCAATTTACTTTATTTGGCAGAGCAATGCATTCATGCATACACACATGCACATCAAATGTTTGCATGTTCAGAACACTTTACACACGCATACATGTACTTTTAAATAATTGATACTCTCATCTGTCTTAACTGGCACTATGCTTAGATTGAGTGTTAAAATATGTTGAACCTTTCAACATTGTATCATGGGGCAAATTTAATCATAACTTTGTGATCCTTATCATCTTGACGTTATTGCCGACATTTTTAACATTCAGATTAATTGGCTTTTCTCTTTCTTTGACCAATACTTATGAGGCCCATGATGGTAGAGATGAAAGAGATGTTGCACCTGTGTTGGGGAACAGGAGCGTTTCTCTCATTCATGGATTGACGTTAATTTCAAGATATGATTCACAGAGATTTATTTATTTTTTGACAGTAGATATATAACATTTTTGAATGAAACTCTTCCAATACAGATACAGTACAGAAAGCAGAATTTTGGCCAGTTGCATGGTGACCAAATTTAGTTCAAGGGACTAAAAACTGAATTACTGTAGACTTAAAAAGTTCCAGACCCTTCAACATTACAGCTTTTAGAGGTTGAGGTTAGCAGCTAGAACACCAGCGGCAGCATCAATGAAACCTCATTAGAATTATATTCTAATGAATTTCAACATGCTCGTTTCTCAGGATAGCGTACCTGGGCCTGACTCTGAGCCTGCGGACTATCTCGTTTCTCCTGTGCGTCCCGGGCTTCATTCTCCTCAGGAGACAGCTGAGGAGGGAGGAGAGGAACGCCGTTCATGGAGCTCTGGCCAACGGAGGAACAGAACTGGAGGCGCTCAGGAAGGAAGAGTTCGTAATCTCTAATTCTGACCAATCACAGCGAACGTCGGACAACAGCACAGAGAGGGAGACACGGCTGTGACACCAAGTCTCCTTCACACACACACACACACACACACACACACACACACTTACAGATGAACAAATTCAATCACACACATGCATACATACAGACATATATATACACACAGACATGGACACACACACAAATGAGATGTGCAGGGAATCACATGTTGTGTCTGATCATCTCTTATAAAGCATAGATTCTATATTTGTACTGCTGGACCTGTGTAGGTTTTGTGAATTTGACAGAAAAAAAAAAAAAAATGTTTTTTGATATGACTGAAATATTTCTCGAATGTACATGCTGTTTTTTTTTTCTTTACAAAGAAAATGTATCAATATTTTAAATTTTTGACGGTGGCACAAGAGATCAGATGGGAAATGTGACTTGTACATTTTACTGCAGAAACGAGTATAATTCTGAACACCAGCACTTATTAAGCTGCCTTTTGGGATTTTTCTTTCAACTGGAGTTTTTGAACAGAAGAAGAAAAGTGGCCTTTATATATCACAGAGGCACAACGCTAAAAAAAATAAACATGATGATGATGAGATGGTCCGATGTTCACCAGACAAAAGCAGGGCCTTCAGAAAGAAAAGAAATAAATAGTGATAGAATGTTTAAGGAAAATAATCAAGCAGGTTATTGTTGAGATATGTGTGGCTGAACATGTCTTTCGATAGCTTTTAGAGGGCTTGTCAGGTGTTGATTTGAACAATTGTGCCTCAATCACTAAACAGTTACCTCTAAATCATGTGTGCTGTCTGCCATGCTGCTAGTACAGAGCAGTTTTCTCACATCTGAAACCCATGGATATTTTATTGGTATAAATACCATTTCACCTTACATTTTACACGTTTAGATTCCAGAGGGAACATGACTGTGTTTCTTTACACTCTTCTATAAAACTCTTCTATTTCAAAGACTTTTGTTCTTTTACTTTCAACACTCACTTGAGTCTGATTGTATTCTATTTGGTGTTGTGCACTTTCTGGACATGTGAATTTGTTCCTTTGCTATTCATAAAAGTTGCTTATAGAAAAATACTTTAAAGGATTGGAAATGTTTTTAGCAAGATCTGCTGACTTCTTTGCTTGTGTGTCTAGATTGTGGAGGCTGCAGGAGCTGTGATTTCAATCCTGATCAAGTCCAC
Source organism: Centroberyx gerrardi (assembly GCF_048128805.1). NCBI lineage: Eukaryota > Metazoa > Chordata > Actinopteri > Beryciformes > Berycidae > Centroberyx > Centroberyx gerrardi. The sequence continues at coordinate 17,293,241 of NC_136002.1, read as the reverse complement.
AAGGTGGCAGTGTCATATTGTTTTATATAGAGAAACAACTAGTACCAAACAGGCAAAATTCAGGTCTAGATACGGTATAGTTAGGAGGAAAACAAACACTGTTATATTAGAATCACACAGCACATAAATATTAGTCAATGCCACTATGAAACACTGGAAGTTCGGATTAGACTGAACTAACTCAGAAGCATCTCGATGAGCCTCAGCAGGCTCCGGTATTGAACAACCATTAATGCTAGAAACAAATGGTTTTTGGTTGAGTTGGACTTGCTCTTGTGTCCAGTGGTTGTCATGTGTTGTGCCTTATATGAGGAGGACACTTTAAATGGTTTGATTTGTTCGTTTGTACTGTTGCAACACTGATTAACGATATACTGTACGTTGTCCCACAGTCTTAGTGGGGAATTTAAGGCATACAAGCCCAAAAACCAGTGTGCATTCATGTGCTGATGTGTATAAGCTCTGCTCCCACACTAGTCATGTCTCCAGCCATTGCTATACATTTTACTGGTCAGTCTGTTTCCATGTTGTGTTGGATGTATTAGTGTGTGTGTGTGTGTGTACTCCTGTGCCAAAATCCACGAACAAAAATATCATGGTCTATTCTCAGGTTTTCCGATCACTTTTGTTCTCATGAAGGGCTTCATTTCAAAATCAGAACCCATTTCCCTGAACATTGCTGAAAGTAAAGATGGACCAGATAGAACTGACCAGCTATCTCAAGACAAATGTTTTAAAAATGATTAGCTCTATTTGTAAATATAATGCATTACTTCATCTTAAAAGGCTATTTTTCTCGAAATAGATATGCATCATTTTGGAATGAAACCCTTCTTATGTTGTGGCTGAACTGTCCTCTGGATACTGGTTCAGTTTCAGACACAGGTGGCCAAATACCGATTTTGTCAGCCACACCAGGTGTCAAGGAAGCATTAAGGAAGTCATTATCTCAATAATGTAAGGCATTTCTTACTTAAAGAAAAAAATCAGAATGTACATAATTTTCTTGGATTATTTTTGTAAATTTTCAAAGAATACCTTAAATGTAATATAAAAATAAAACTTTTAATATCCAATCAAATGACCTGTGGGTGCCATTGTTTAATTGCAGTGCTTAAAAAATACAAATGTACATACTCAAAACCTAAATATTTTTATAATGATAGGCACAGCATAAAGAAATGTATCTTTATTACATAAACGGTGGTACAGTCATTTGAAAGGCACTTCAATCTGTGCTTTCTGTCTTTCATGGTATTGTAAGAGCACTACTAACAGAAGCTGGATGTAAGACAGTCTCTCTGAAAAGCCACGCTATAATCCCAACATTTATCAGAAAGAAGTGGGAAACTTTGAAGCCTCTCAGTCACATCTCCTCTTTCACAGACGAGGCTCTGGATCACGGCAGTATGACGACAACCTAATGCCCCCCTTTCATGACAGCATACTCTTCCCAGTCTAGCTGCCAGACTCTGGCACTTCAACAACGCTGAAAGCTCCTAACAAACATCGCAGCAGATAAACAAGAATCGGAACCATCTCTGGCTCAGGAATTTACACAAGAACATCTGTTTTGTAATCTGTCCATGTAACCCAGAGTTAGTCTTTTTTTTATGTCAGGCCAAAGACAGAAAAAAAACATCAGATCTTAAAATCACATGGGGTTCCATCTGATTTTCTGATTCTGCACAAATCCTGTCTTATTCATGTCCACAGACATCATATGGCATATTTTCCTTGACATTCATATGTTGCAACTAAGGGGAAAAAACAAACGTAAGCGCCAGATGTTGGGAACCTCACCACCACCACTACTACAGATTCATCAAAAGAAATAAAATTAAAATAAAGTACAGTATATAAGCTGGAATGGAAAAAAAACTGTCAAGTTGATTTGTCTAACAATGACTTTACTCTCCTCATGGAAAAACATGCTCAAGTGAAATACTATACATACACACAACGTTCATTTGCATAGCCATGCAAGCACACACTAAATTTACATAAGATAAAAGTGACTGCAACGGGTATATTTGCTACATACAGAAATAAAGTAGCAAACCTTTTGCATCAAAATACATTCACAGCTGTTCACCACAGTACTTGAGTGCGTTAGCTTCCATTTATAATATTCTATGGCCAACGCTGCACTCTGACATGTGTAACTGCCTCAAAAAGTGATAACAGAACAATAAAACAACACCCATCCTTGTCACATATATCTTTGACTTAGCAGGTGCTCTGTGATCAGACATGGGTCAATTACTGGCTGAAATCCTCCCAATTACTTTGAGGAATTCATCTGCACTAGAGAGACGATACTTTTAGTCATGTTGCACCACGCAGAACCAGGAAAGGAATAAATATTTCTATTGAAAATACAAATTCCATCCAGGCCAGTCTGGTGCCCTTATAAAATTCAACTCCATGCTGCTTTAAAGCCAGTACTGATGTCAGTCAAATTCTGCACTTTGGAGGAGCAAGTCCTGTTTTTGTGATATGAGCTGTGGCCCAAGATGTCAGACAGGTTAAGCGTGTGATGCAGTGGTTCTCTCGTGTTTGTGTTGCAGAGTAAACATTTTAACATTAATGGACTTCACAATAACTAGTCCTCCTTTTTGTCTCCACTGTCTTGAAGATTCTGGAAAGAGAGAATGAGAACAAATCGTCAGAGATATTATGTTGACATGTGAGCCTACATACCATACCTACATACCACGGGAGGTGCAAACATTAAAAACTTTACTGTGCTTAAAAAGATGAGCACAATGAACTGGTAGCCCATTCCAATCATCTAAATCCACTTGCCGTGTTTTGATGGTTGAGATTCTGGAAGCAGATGTTAATAATTTGTTGGGATTCAATGACTTTCACTAGCGTTGCCAACAACTTCTGTTATCAGCGTCTCAACAACCAAAGCACATGTCCGAGTGCTTTTTGGATAGACTCCCAGTTGATGATAAATTGGACAGGCTTCTTAAAACCTGAATTACTTCTTTAAGATTCTGATCTAACTCTTGCCAAACAAATAAGTAAGAATAAGATTTCAAATTTAATGTTATCCTAATTATCTAGTACGGCTCTCAGTGACATGTGGACCACTAATCAAGCCTCCCACTTGGGGATGCCTGCTTGATCTGGACTAGTTTGATCTTGATGAAATTTGAAATGACTATATCTGGGTAGAGCCTGTCATCACACAAATAGCTGTGAGCAGGGTGACAAAGTGCTAGACAAAGTGCTAGTAAATCTTGACTGAGGCTGGTAAATTGTTCTACTGTACCTGCTACTTAGGTAACCAGCCATCGATTTGAGGTTCTAAATATGTAATTTGGCTAGCAGTTGTAGCTGGTCGGTTTTTGGAATGAACTGTGTCATTATGTCCCATCATGTCCTGCTCTGCCTGTGGCTAATCATCACCTGAAGCTCCTGGTGTTCTTTCAGCAGTCTGTCGTACTCCTTGGCCAGGCCATCTGTCTGCTTCTTCATTGCCTCTGCCTCTGACTGGGACTTGTTCAGGTCTGGAGAGGAAACAAACATCAACACAAGCGCATTTCAAACCACCTCATCGTCTTTATCCATCAGCTTTCAAGTCCCCAATTATTTTATAAACATGGTAGATCAGGGCACAAAAATAAAGTCTGTCACATGTCTGAGAGCCACAAAAGCACATTAGGGCACGTGTGCATGCATACTAACCGTCCCCCGAGGACTTCAGTTCTATTTTCAGCTTCTCCACCTCCTTCCTCAGCAGCTCCATGCCCTCTGCAGTGGCCTTATCACCCTTCCCTTCCATCAGAGTCTGAAATACATCAAGTGACGTGAATATGAAATACATCAGTTGTTTCAAGTCCTTAGGCTCTGTATCATAAATCTTCAATATGTTGCAGGCTATTTGTTGCATTCTGATCTACATTCTAGCCTTTGCTGCTGAAAGGATGAAATTTTCACATTATCTCCCCATTTTTATCCTTCATCTTATCTTAAGTATACACTGTTAACATCATGATCAACAACAAGTTTATGATTATATATATCACTGATGATGTCTGATATCTATGCGCATCAAAAGATGTATCTGGAAATCGTTCCGACGTGGCTAAAACAGTGACATTCAGGACTAGGCTGGATGACTACTTGGAATAGAGTGGTGAAAGCTGGAGAGACAGTGAACAACTTGGAGAGACAGCAACCGGTGCAGTACAGGTTACACTTTACCATGAAACACCCAGATTAGGAAGCAACTCTGTAGTCTGTACTGTATTTAGAACATTACAGTGGACAGTAATTACCCTGATGGTAGATACTAAACCCTATACAACAATCAATATGTAGGGCGAGCACTCACAGTTCTCTTTTTACCATTATATTTTTGTCAAAAATAAAATGGTAAGAAGAGAACTGTGAGTGCTCACCCTACATATTTATTGTCTGATGGTATCTTATTTGTGGCTGGAAGCACCCTTAAAGATTTGAAGAGATCTAAGCAAACGAGTACAGCACGTTTTCTCTGTCTTAAACCCTATATAAGTTGAGCTTGTTCGATCCTTATTATCTCCATCTCTTTTCTAACTTGATGGAGATTCACATGTGTCTTGACTAAATTAAACTCACTTTATACCACTGGGTTTACCTGACAAGTCTGTTGAAGTTCCATCCTTGAATGAATCTACATTTACTTTCTACAATACCCCAAGACGAAACCACAAGGCGGGACGGATGAGCACCTCAACAGGATCAACAGGAACTAACCCATGCAAATGAGACATCAATGATGAGTACAGAATGTGTGCGGCATAACAGGTGAGGTGACTATCCTGAGAGGATTGGATGGAGGAGGCTAATGAGAGGATTGGATGGAGGAGGCTAATGAGAGGAACAGGACGAGGGCTCACAGGCCAGTCTCTCTGTGGGGCCTACAGTCTACTGGGCATCCTAGGCAAACACAAGAGGGCCATTAGACAAACCACAGAGGCTGCACAGACGGCCTCAAGACCGCTGTGGATCAAGAGAAGCAATCCACGGACTGATCACCTCTGGCTCTGTCACCTTACCGAGGGTGTTTGATGTTGAAAAACCCCAAAACACCCAGTAATCCCAGGTTACATCAAAATGCCCCAGAAAGTGCATCCTTAACCCTAGATGGAGTCTAGCTTTAGGTTTGGGAGTGGATTATCTATCAAACAGAGATATCTCTGAGTGTTCACCCAACCAGTATGAAGCCTACCTGCTTTAGCAGCTCATTGTCCTCGATGTATTTCTTGGCAGCCTGGTTAGCGCTCTCAGCCTGTGTCTGAAGGACAGCAGTAGTGCCAGACACTGTTGCCAGCTGGTTAATCAGGGTGATAACTCGCCTCATGACCCTGCAGGAAGAGAGTGACATAAAACAGGGCTTAAAGGCAAACCTGGTTCAAGGGTTAGATCACTAGAATGACAGATCATGTTTACTTATTTAAAATGGCTCATATGGATGGGAAACCTGCGCGTGATCAGCTGTAATGACAGTCAACTCCAACAACAAGAATAGCACTACTATACAGAACTAGTTTTTGAAGCTGTGACATGTGACAAGCCTAAGACTATAGACAGTCCTCTGTGTGTTAGTATAATCACAGGTTAAATTATGCGAGAGCAAAGACTCACAGCCAGAGGAAGAGAGAGAAGCCAGAGATGTAGAGGTTCCTCTGGGATCTGAACAGCTTCATGTGCAGGTGGTCAAACATGTTGGGGTGCAGCTTGGCATCTTTGCTGTGTTGTGAACCCGAATATTTCCTCACCTCACGCACAGCATCTGGAGGAAAAAGGAGCAAGTGATGTGTTGCAACCAAAAATTTTGTCTCATGTGTTGTACAACTTTTTGCATCAGCATATAGCCAACTACTTAAAAATTTCTACTGAAGATGGAACCTAGTACTGCAAAGTTATGACGATGGATCAGAGTTGCTTGTCCATATTCATGTGGTTTCTAGTGACCAAGTTAAAATGTGGCTTTCACATCTGGCTTTGAGCAGAGCTTTAACCAGAGATATTTTGTGTCACACTTGTACGGCCAGACGGTATGTTGCCAAGGCGAAAGTATCTGCTCGTTTACATAATAAAAGAGATTTCTCTGTGGCTAGAGCTCTCAAAGGTCAGATCTTGTTCCCATCTAAAGTGGCCCTACAGCGAATCACAACTCCCACTAGGAGTTATGATGACCTACCTGCAAGGTTGTAACAAAGACACTGCTGATGTTTCACTTACCAAGAAAGAGAATAATAAGGATTATGATCATGGTGAGAAACATTTTGTTCCAGAACCTCGCCACGCTGTTCCAGATGCTCAGCTGGAAAATACGCTGCCATCTGCAACCGCACACACAAACACCCACACACAGGCAGGAACACAGATAAAAACCCACTGAACAATCACAATCTTGGGTTCAAAATCACTCAAATCACCGTACAAATTTGAAGGACCATGTTCTGCTATGGCAAAACTGAAGGGAAAGACATGTGCACAAAGCATGTTGAGTGTCTGTTGCCTACCTCCTAGCTGAGATGAATGGTATACAGAGGATGACAAGAATGCCAATCTCCACATAGAGAAAGAGGGCCACAGCAGTCCACTGCAATGTCATCTCCAACAAGACCTACTGAAGAAAATGACATGTCAAGTTAACTTAACACTGACTGAAATACGACTTCAGGAATTAACTGGTTAGTTATTCGTTCAGATTTACCTGGTCTTAACCAGACTCTTTGACCCGAAGATACAAAAGCTATAAAACAAAACAAGAAAGCTACAGCTGGATGTGAGGTGTAGCTCACTAGGCTAGGCATCAAGCTCAAGCATCCGGCAACCATTACATGTGGATATTACCAATATGGTTTACTTCTACTTGGTCAACAGTCCAGCCTTTGTTTAGAAACGGTGATAACTTAAGCTCCTTAGCCATTCTGTCCAAAGTTCACATACCTAAACGTTAAGTTAGCTATCGCATAAGCTTAAGTTACTTGTCAAACATGTTAGGTTAACGTGCATAACTGCTATCACAAGTAGCTAATATGTGACATCGAGAAGCACCAGCGTTCGAATACTCACTAAAACTGTTTTTTTTATTTACTTATGCAAATTCAGTGATGCAGGCCTTTCTTACTGAAGAGGTTTTCTTTACATCTTCCCAACTTGTCCAAAATCATACCAAAAGCTAATGCTAGCTTATAACACCTGCTTAGAAATAAACATTTAAAAGGGTTTATGAGGTTTATAAGTCAGTTCTCGATTCAGTTCAAACACAAAAATGTGCAACTTACCAGTAAATCACCAAATAATTAACTAAGACAATACGTATTAACTTTGGAAATGTAAAAGTTACCCGGTTACTTCACTCTTCCTGTTTGGTCAGCGTGTGTCGTGCAAAGCTAACGCGGATGGATAGAGTATGACTTCCGTTCGCAACCTTCAAAATAAAACCTTTATCGACGAATATGCGTTCCACCGTTTTTTAAGTTAGTTTCTGTTTTTTTATTTTCCTGCTTAAAACTGTTCATGGTCACAGGCGGTTGGAGGTTGGTCTATCTGTGCCTGTGAATCAGGACACAGACGATTAATTGGCTATAATGTGCTGAGGATGCTGGAGACAAGGCTTCTTGGGAAAACACAACAAAACATTTATTTAACATCTATTATTTCACTCGGTATTTATTGTTATGATTCCACCAACTATATTGCTACAATTGTGCTATTCCATACTTCATTATTACTGTATTCCAGGAGTTCCTAATTTTGTGGCTTTACTTTGAAGGCAAAATCGTCTTACTTCTGGTCTTATTGTAGCACGCTTTCTGCTTCGGCTTTGACGCAGTTTCCTGTTTAGGGTCTAAAATAACTAGCTTTGCTAAGGTCCAAATAGGGTTTGGTTTAGACAATAAGAAAAAATTCTAGTTGGACTGGATTGGAGCTAGAAAAGTGGGCAGGGAAACTGATCCTTTGATTGCTCAGGGATTTAAGGTCTTCTTTCCTTTAGTTTAGGCACATTGCAAACCTATATCGCCACCTGCTGTGTATGTGACGGTAAAATCAGGACATCCACCACAAAATATTTCGAACAGAGTAATCTTAAAGACAGACACCAGTAATCCAACACCCTTACATTTTTATTTGGCACAAAAAATGAATAAAACAAACCTGCTAAAATTTTTAAAAATTGCACTTTTTTTTATGTTCATGTCCCCAGATCCTGTGCTGATCCATACGTGTTGTGGAGGTAATCTATTACAGCTGAGGTACTGGACAGAGAGTTGAATACTTTTCTCTCAGGCTGGGAGCTAACCCTCTCCAGCATGTAGATAAGATGGTGGTGGAAGCAGGTGAACGGAGTGCCCTGCTCTACTGCGATGTCCACCCAGTCCCATACGCACTCCAAAGGGGTGTCTTCATACCCGGCAAACATGGCAGGGTTAGCAAGCATCCCCCGCGCAGCCATCACACCTTAACAGCAAACCAGAAGAAATATAGGAGAAGACAAATTAGAAAGGAATACTTTTATTTACACATCTGTCATTTGAATACTTCCCACTTTGACTGCTAGTGACATAATTTAGGGTTACTTTACGTTTAAAAAATGCAACATAATTGAATACACTAGCATCATTCTGCTAAAAACAAACCTACCATCAACACCAGTGAGCTGGTTAATGGACTCCACATCGCGGAGGTACTTTATGTCCCCATTGGCGATGACGGGGACCGATAAGCTGTCTTTGATTGTCTTTATGGCATCGTAGTGGACCGGCTGGTGGCGTTCGTCCGCTGTGCGGCCGTGGACTGTGATCCACGACACGCCGGCTGCCTCGGCCTTCTGGCACAGATCCACTGTCCGCCTCAGGTCCTTGTGAATTCTGCGGGTGAGATAGATATATTTCAAGTGTTTGCAATTGCAAGCCATATCGACAGACAAGTGTATTCGTCCCTTGAATGTGTGTCTTTTAAGATATATTCTGATGGAGCTGACAGACTTTTATTGATGGATAATAAATTCAAATGAGCAGGTATAACCTAAAACGGTTTCCCACTCTTCACCTTATTTTGATGGAAGCCGTATAGTTGGGATTGTCCACTTTGTTTCGGACCTGTCTGACCATGTCTTTCACCAGTTCAGGCTTGTTGATAAGGCACGCACCATACCCCTCTGACATGGCCCATCTGAAAACACAAACAACAAACCTGATCAAACAATCTAGCAAGAAACACACAGGCAAACTAAACTCATACAGATTAGGACAGGGGGGCTAGGGCTTGACCCATCCCAATGCCACATATTCAGGACTGTTTTTTTTTTTCTAAACAAAAAAAGAAAAAAATAGGAACTAATGGGGATGAAAATAGTTGTGTCCTAAAACTAACAAATACTGAGTGTTAATAAATAAAGAAATAAAATCACATCATTGATGACATCGTATTCAAATCTACTGCATGAGTAATGCAACATCAAACAATCCATCTGTGAGTTTTTGATCCATTCTAAAAACTAAAATGGTAAAACAACCAAGTAATAAGTAACTGGAGGCCAAAATGGATCAGGGCCTACTGTCACTAGCTGCACCTCTGGGGACAGCCACAGTTGAGGTCAACTCCGTCTGAGAAAGGTGCCACCACACAGGCTGCGTCAGCCAGAGTTTGGGCATCACTGGCAGCAAACTGCACTATCAGGGGCCGGTCAGCTGATGAAGAGACAGAAAAACAAACGGCGGGGTTCAACACTTACACTCATCATTTCAAAATAAAAAAGGGTGGCAGTATGTTGAAAGCCTCACAGTGAATAACACCCTCATTATATGACAATATTCACATTCTGGTGTGAAGGAATTAATATAATCTGCTGGTACAGCTACTTATAGACAATGGTAGTGCACTATAGCGACTCATATTGCAATGTTTCTAACTCACATTCATTGGTAGTGAATTCACTGTCTCTGGCTTTGACAGATCGCATGAAGTCAGCAGCGACTATCATCGGGGTGAAGCAAATATCACAGTCGTATTTCCTCACCAGGGATCTGAACGCCAGCCTGAGGAGAAATAATTAAGGACTTCAATGAGCATATCATTATGCAACAGACACACACACAGTAAACAGCCAAGCCTACCCTGACTCATGTTCGTAGCGCACTTTGTGAAACACATTTGAAAGAAGACCAACCAGTATACATGGTAAAACGCTTATAGATGTTCAAAAAAGTATATTCACGCCTTGGCATTTTACATGTTTTTTAGTGCTACAAAGACAGTCAGAAATGTTTCTTTGTCTGTGTGTGTCTTTTCAATCTACTCTCCTCATGTACTGTGTCATTTCCTCAGAGTGGAGCATTTTTTCCACTTTATATTTATTCACTGCATCAGGAAAGCAGTTTGCTCCCAGCAGTCAGACAGACCCATCTCATATAGAGGAAGGGGCTGCCATCAACAACGATGAATATCCAGTGACACCTGCTACGTTACCATGTTATGTTTCCGATTTCAAGAGTACTTGCAGATTCGTTTGAGGTACATTTTGATAAGTGGCAGCCAAAATGCACCTTCCTTAGTGCGAAAGAGCTTTTATTTGCTACCAAAGCAAAAAAAACTTAATAAGAGCTGGAAACAAGACAACCTATATCATGTAAAGCCTGCTCTATTGTCAGTAAATGGGAGAATCATTTTCACTGTCACCTGCAAGAAAACATGACTTTATTCAGTCTTTTTGTCAGCTGACAATGGGAGACGCAATCAAAACAACGGCAAAAAAAAGTTACATTTTCACCTGATTCTGACAATTTAAACGAAAGTAACGTTAGATGACCCTTAGGTTTTTCAAATTCGTTAATTTGCACATACACACTAATGATAAAACACTTAAAATAGTTGAGAAAACGAAATACAAAAACTGTGCAAGCGAGACAAAGAGAGGATGGATGACAAATTAAACAAAGACACTAGTAAATACCAGAAACCAAATGAACTCAACAATAACAAGATAACGTTATGCAAGGAGATTACAAAAACAAAACCGCCCTGATGCGGATATGGTGAAGTGTGCAACTCTTCTTCCTCCTTAAATTCAAGCTGTTACAAGCTGTTGCTGTAAAGAAGAATGTGTAGGTTTGATAAAGTGATGCTGTGAGATTCAACTTACTTTGAATATCGGACCATCGGGGCACATATTTTCAGGACTTTTCCTTTCTCGAACATGTCCATGATACTGGGATCGGATGTCTTCATTTCTCTCAACCAGCAATGTTAGCCAGCTAGCACGGCTAGCTAGCTCAATATCCAAGAGTGGGGAACCGTTTAGTTCATGTTCTGCAGTCTGAGTCTACCTTCTGTTTCATTAGTATTGACGGGAAAGACCACTTGTCACTATCCAACGTACATAAAACAAATTAAGACAAAACTGACAATCTAGGTAAGGACCCTGCGTTGAACCAAACATAAACCACGCGGTTGTTGTGGGCGTGTGCTTACGGCGATTTTCACATGAACTTTGAACCATATCGCGTAATACAATGTGTGGCAATTTTTAAGATTTCTTTTTTTTTTTTCAGAGTACACACACTATATAGGGAAATATACATCGTGAAATAAAAATATTTTTGTTTTTACAATTCGGTGTAATGTTTTTAAGGTCGTTGATTATATTGCATACGTCACAGAACCGGCAGCAGTCCAATGCTGCATTCAAGTCCCATGGGAAAACAGTAAATACGAGCTTTACACTCATAGATACCGTTCACATCAGCCTTCAGATGGTAATACCAAGGAGGTTCTATACTTGAGATCTCAGGGTTTCAAATAAATTAAGAAAATGAATCTTCGTTTTTGGATGCCATTGCATTGTTTCGTTTGTGAAGTAGGGCTCTGCTGAAAAAGACCATGCATGCTCCCAAATCAAATGAAAGTCAAAATGAAAACCACAAAAATCTTGAATAGCTGATATGAAATATACTGATTTGAATTATGATGAACAAGTGTTTTTTCACTTCTTGTTCCCTCCCTTAGGAAATGTTCCTAAGCTACAAAAAGAAAAAGAAAACCATTGAAATTTAAGACCATTCATGGATTTAATATTTCTGAACTTCCACTCCTTATGAACAGTGTAGGCTTTAGCTCTATTGATTGTTCTGAAATTTAGGTTAAGTTAAAGGATTTTCATAGTCTACTGTTTTATCATAAACCAAGACTCCTGCTGGTCACCCAAAAAGTTTTCATACCACTGTTTTGGTTTTTGAGAAACTGGATACAACTTCCTGGTAGCAGTGCTGATGCTATCAATGCACACATTTCTCTCAAAATTGCATGCGTCCTTCTAAACAGTTCTATTACTTACTCTAGTTACAGAACTGAGGGTGTTGGTTTCTAACTGTAACTGTTTGTTGTTAACTATAACTGCATACTTTACATTATGTAGTCATTACAAGATCAAACGTAAGAAGGTAAGAATTCTTTTTAAAATATACAGACAGTTACACTTGCTTTTCAGGGTTTACAGCTATATTTGAGATGATTTTTGTGAATTATTAATATCCAGCTGTTGAATTACAAGGTATATCACAATACTGGCTCAGCCTCCCTTGACCTTCTCTTTTCAAACTGAAGAACACATAACTAACAGCCCTCTCTTATACCTTTCCAGTACAAAGAAGACTACTAGGCATTACTTTATAAACTTTTTATAGATAGGGGAATGTATGAAAAGAGGAATATATTGAGTATAGCAGAGTAGTTAACCTCTTTTGGTTTCTCTGACCTTATTACTATATCATGGAGCTACCTACAGTTATCATAAATAAATGAGAATGGCGCAGCACTTCTATTTTTGCAATGTGTGCTGAAACATTCCACATTTTTACAAGCCGTCTAAAATGTTTTGCTGATCAGCTGCGGCATATGGAATCAGTAAAAAGACATTAGACAAAAGAATTTTCATCCAATACAAATTCAGCAAAAATTAGACTTTATACTCTGTCAGTAATCACTGTCTCGTTATTGACATTAACAATTAGCGAAATCATCCCAGATTGTTAGTAAACAGTTGATGTACTCATCATGTATAACATGAATATGAAGTTGGACCATAACTTCAGTTGCATCCCATGTCACCTCTCCCAGCTTTCCAGTCTCTTTCCACTCAAGTCAGCAGAAAATCTCAAAAAGCATCCAAATAAAGATCTGTAATGTTGAATATTCGGTTTGAAAAACAAAATCTATTTTTGCTCCTAAACAAAATCAAGCTTTATTGTTAAGCATTTCCCTCTCTGCCCACTAGAGAGCATCAAAGCAGCACTACCTTGAAAATATCCCTCCTCATTATGATAGACGCTTAATAAACACCACTCATTTTGAGAACTCATGCATGTTATTCCTATGGTCAATATTTGCTAATGTAAAGAATTTTCCAAACCCAGACAACCAAGAACCAACCCTCTCTGCCTTCATACTTTATAAAAAAGGATGAGGGACTACCTGCTCAAAAAAAACCAACAAAAAAAAACACTTGTTTTATTGAATTAAAACACTTTTATTTCAAACGGGCACTAAACAAGTAGCTAAAATCAAAAAGAAGCATCAATAGATACATCAATAAAGGCACACAGAAATATGTCCCTCGACAAGTCTGCAGAGACCCGTTAGTCGGCTGATGAAATCCCAGATCATAGAAGTCCAGAAGAATAAATACATAATTTTCAACAGAATCAAGCCAAAGGGAAATAGGAGTGGAATGCAGCCTGTTATTTCCACCAGTAAGCCAGTGGGAGCTAGACACCAAAACACTATCCACTTCTCAGTTAAAACCCACACTCTCACATTCCATCTACACTACCTACCTATTCAGTTTGTAGCAACTTGTGCACCCAAATGAGCAGAAAAGTTTCCTCAGTCTGCCCACATTTACATAATACATGAATTAGAGCCATCAAAGAAGGTTTGAGAAGGGCTTCGCTTATGTTAGTGTTGTGCAGAAACACCCAATAATACCCTGTGATTTAGGAAGACACCGACATGTGTAGCATCTTCACCACCACACCCTCTGTATGGATACAAACCTAACTCTCACTTGGTGATTCCTTAGTCTGCATCAAACCTCCAACACCACATTTAACTTCATTGCCCTTCCACCCCCTACTAACATACTAGTTGCCTTGAACCACAGGTTAGCAGTTTTAAAAGTGCTCCTCTCTTCCATAACAGCTTTACAGGCAGTTTGCCTGTGTGTGTGTGTGTGTGACTGAAGGGCAGCTCCCAATCCTCTAGAATTTGAGCCTCGCCATTCAATTTTAAAACGAATCATTCTGCCCACTTGATGAAATGTGACAAGAGTGACTTTGCAGAGGGCAGATAGGAGAGTCTCCATCCTCCCCATCCCCTCCTCCTCCTCTTCCTCATCTCAGTCCATATGAGTCCAATCTACAAATCAACAGCCAATTAAAACAAATCCAATATGAGTGTCCCTTTGGAAACCTTGGACTAGCTACAAACTGAAGCAAAATGACACATTCATGTAAATTTTTTATATCTCTGCCATTTGCAACACTCACACAGCACAAAGGCTTCCTGTCCGCCTCTAGGGATGGACACTCAAAAAAGGAGAGCAGGCTACACGGCTGTAAAAAGACAACACGGCAGGTCCATGGCAGTCAGCCTGGTGACCGACAGGGGCGATGGGAACGACCGCCCCGTCCTGTCCCCAACCACCTGCCTCCCCTCACTGAGGTAGCTTTCTGCGGTTGTCCAGCTCCACGCTGGAGAGGAAGCGTCTGGCTAGTCGGCGGCAGTCGTAGCTCAGCTCTGTGGTGTAGACGGCCCGGGTGTGCTTGGGGTAGATGATGGTGGTGCTCTGAAAGCGCTGGACCCGCTGGCGAGGCTGGAAGTCCAGCTGTGTCTTGTAGCGGCGCCAGGTGCTGTGGGGCAGGGCCACCACGGTCTGGCTGTAGTGCTCCAGGCCCTGGCCCCGCGGCTGCAGGGACACGTCCTGGATGAAGTGACGCGCCGAGTCGTAGTGCACCGACGAGGTGTATCTGTGAGGAGATTTATGTTTATTTAGCGGAGCACAACGGAGAGAAACTAGCCTATAGTCCATATCCTCACTACAACCTATTACCCCTTACCCCCAGGGCCTGTATCCCACCCCAGCCCTACTGGCCATGTCTTCACTTTTGTCACTGTCCTCTTCTTTGCTTGTGCTTGTTTCTGTGTCTTTCGTATGCTTTGATTGTGGAAGCTTTTGATTGTGTAAACTTTACTTTAGAAAAGTCTCACAAAGTTAAACTAGTTGTTGGCTGTCGTGGTGCATATTAAAGCAAAAACACCATAGCCTACTTAATATCCTCATAGTGTGCCACTACAGTCATTTTTGAATGGTATGAATATTCTCACTCCTCAAAATGCAGACCAGGAATGCAAAACAGAATAGGCCATATTATAGCCTCCCCACCTTATTTCCTTCGGTGGTAATGGATCAAGTGCTATTCCCTCCCCGAAGGACAACGGGTGCAGCTGGGGAAAAGATCCAATAGGTAAAACTGGAACCTGCAATGTAAAGTCAGCCGACAGTCAAAACATAAGGAGCCAATACTGCTAAGTGCTCATTGGCCCCATTTAGTATTGACGTGACCCACTTTCCCCAATTGGCCGGGACACGTAGCAAGCCCTGTGTAGAGATGCCGACAGTGTTATTGGCCCTCATGGACTAATTATTTGGCTCGTGATGAGTCAGCAAAACAACGGGCACTATTGTATGACCTGAAATGAATAACATTAAAATGTGCTGAGAGGCAGCAGCAATTTCAACGACAACTTCCCACACGTAGGTTATCTGTTCTGATGCAATGTAACCAGGGATGTATTGGAGGTCCACACCTAAACTCAGTTTACCCACCTTTTTATTTAGAATAGAGTTTACCCATCTTTTCAGGCAGACATGAATCTCAATTAGATAAATTCCTAGTAGACACATAATATCAAACTAATATAGGACAGTTTTACACATTATATGGGGTAAAAAATAAAACATTAGTTGATTTTGGTTCATTTGTGGTTGTTTGCCTCATGGTGATCACATTCGGGAAGTCATAATTTACCATTTTTGTTTCAGTGTACCTACAGTGAAAGTATCAGGGAGCAGTACCTACCAGGCAGCCCCTTCCCTCGTCCTCGGACACCGGGCTCATGCCCCCGGCTTTCTCCGCGCACACAGGCAGCAGCCAGGCGCTGGGGCTCGGGCTGGGGGGCAGCCCGGAGTCCGGGCTGTCCAGTCCTCGTTCAGCCCTGCAGCTCATGTCCAGCGGATCTCCTTCACATACATTTGGCAAGTTCAACCTGCCCACCATTTCTGGTTCAAAGTTACTCAACCCCAGCGACAAAGATGCGGATTACGAAACAGAGAGAACTTCCAGATTGCAAGTTCCTGTCGTGGGTTTTTTCTTTTTTGGTCCACGGGTTTTGTTGCGAGGTCCCTCGGGTGCGACTATCGACCTCTGCCCGGACAGCGTGCAAGGCTGCCCGCTGGGAAGTTCATCAACCGGCCGGTGATTCAGTTCCCCGACCGCCGCAAATCCAGACTTCCAAACCGCATCCAAAACACCTGAACTAAACTTAACACGTGTCCTTTACTCTCAAAGTCCAAAACATCAAAGCATAGCCCAACTTACCAGTAAAACTAAAAATGGGAGGTAGAGAGAAATCCTGTCCAAATTGACAAATTTAATTAATCCTAATGGTGTCACCGGAGAAGGGATTTGAGGGCGTCCCGCCCGCTGCTCGTCTTCAAATTTCTCTTCTCTCAAAGGGTCTCATTGTTTTTCCAGAAATATAGGAAAGGAAACGCCTTTTTAAAGCATTTACTCGCTGCTGATTGGGGGGAAGGATTAGCGGCAACGAAACGAGACATGGGAATTTTCCCTGCCCCTCATTCAAAATACAGCTTGGACCGTGATGAAAATCAGGTGAACGCTTTTTCCTGATATTGTGCAAAACATGTGCAAATAATTGAAGCATACACTCATTTGACGGAGCACACGAAATAACTTATGGCAAAGTTTTAATAGTGTTCAACAATTGCCTCTTGTGTAGTATACAATTCAGACAATACAAACAAGTAACATTTTGTATCAACAGAAGGCAGGAATGTGTACACTAAATGCAATTATAACATTAGGCATTATATTTAGGCTATTTGATTTACTAGGACTTTCCAAGCTGAGAGGCACTGCAAGCATCAAAATCAGTTACCAGACAGTCCTTCAAACCACAGAATAGACCTCAAAATGAACGCTTTTCATTATCTCTCCTAAGACTGAGAAGCATTTGACATTGATGAGGTGATATGAGGGAGCTGCTTTAGACTGACAGGGAGAGCTTGGCAAAGTGTCAAGACAAGCCTCTCTGTGTGCTGTCTCAGCACATCTTTTCATGATCAAATGAAATTTTCTTCATCAAATTATAGAGAACTTCTCAAGGGGCCTGACAAGGGAATTCAGACAGCACACAATGTGCTGCTGGATGGATACATGGACAACATGTCTGTCTCTCTTGCACTAAAACAAACAAATCCCTTGTGTCCATGTCAATGCAAAAGAGACATTAGCACAAACCATGAAGATGAAACTATTTAAGATGATTTTGAACTATTTTATAGGTGAAGAGCAAATAGCAGACACACATGCACATACGTTCGCACATATACACATATACTCACTCATTCCCTCCCTCCCTCCTAGGCAAAGGCCCAAGTTAATAGACTTGAGCTAGCTGGTTCTAATTTCCAAGTCAACCTAGGGGGAGTTTCAAAAGCCAAGACAAAGCCGACCTCATGTCTAACCGAGGATGCACGAAAGCCAAAGATCCTCTTTGTTCCAGACTTGGGAACTCTGAACCCGGAGTCAGTGTTGCATTGTGGGACACCGCTCACACAAACACGGCCGACCCCTATGACGTACGCCCACTTTAATGGATCACAGAGATCCATGCAAACTGCAAACCGGTATCCCCCACTTGAAATAAAAATAGCTGTCACAGACCATGGCTATCCTAGAGATAAATGGGGATATTCAGAGAACATTCACTTTAATTAAGGTCAGCCTGCCTGTAATCATTCTGGATTGGATATGTGCCAGAGTGGCAGCCAGTGGCGCTCTGAGCAGTTCTTAGTTAATAGCTCTGCATTCAGTCTATTGAGTGCAAATACACTGTGCAGCAATGTATTGAGTGTGTGATGTACAGCAGATTTTACAGTGTTACAAAGCGCAGACATTAGTGTCATGAAAAGAAAGGTGGGAAATTACAGAAGTAAATGACGTGTGCCAACAGCATGTAGCAGCTGAGGAAGTTTCTTCATAATCCAACTTCAGCTTGGGCTCATAATAATGTCAGTCAGAATAATCAGTCAACTTTTTGCTCTTCCTGCAATTCTCCACTGTAACTGAATGGAGCATGATAAAGTCTTTGTGATGAATAACTGAGGGTAAGACGGGAAAGGACCATTTCGGCCTGCAGCCTTTCTGAGTTTCGAGGTTGGTATCGAGTGTGCAAGTCTGTTCACAGTCTTTTCTTGATGAGCTTCTCCAGTTTGCGGATGCGGGAGGACTCCTGCTCAGGGGTCGGGGCACTGAAGGAGAGAGAGGGGCCGCCGTCGGCCCCGGAGGGAGGAGTGGGGAGCCTCTGCCTGAAGAGCTCCAGCATGCTGCTCTGCTCACTGCGCTTCAGACCCTATGTGAGCAAGTTGCAACAGTGTTCAAATTCACAAAACATCACAGAGAATGCATGAAATATCCTGTTGGAGGGGAAATGATCAAACCAGCAAACAATGAGGAGGAACCACAAAAGCTCTAAATGAGGTAGTGCTTTGGTTCCCATCACAGTTAAACAACATAACATATGCAAAACAGGAGGAAGTGGGAAACATGAAAACAGGTGACACAGAAACAAAGTGTGTGTGTGAGAGAGAGAGAGAGAGAGAGAGAGAGAGAGAGAGAGAGAGAGAGAGAGAGAGAGAGAGAGAGAGAGAGAGAGAGAGAGAGAGAGAGAGAGAGAGAGAGAGAGAATTAAAACACTTGTATGTCCAGACCAACTGACCTTCATGTCCAGAATCTTCTGGAAGGTCTCGGGGTTGCCGTCGGCCAGGAGCTTGATGTAGTTGTCAACAAACACCACTGGTGGTTCATGTGGGGCCATCACCACCTGTGGAGGAGTGGAGTTTAATGTTGGCTTCCAACCCCCCCCCCCCCCCCCCGCCTTTCCTGTGAACCATCATGGGACGACCCAAGAGATCTTTAAATGATCCCACATGGGGCAGCTACGGACCAAACGAGGAAGAGGGGGAGGACTACAACAGACAGTGTGCAAGTGGTTCAAGCTGCAAACAAAAAACTATGGGGCTATATTTAGGAGCCCCCTCCTCTCGCTTATTTTTTTCTTTTTTTTTTTTTACAGACCAATTACTCCATGCATGAGTGGGCAAGAATTAGCCTCACCGGTAATTATTTTGGAGCTATAATGAGTCTGGGCAAAAATCAGCATTAGTTGAGACCAGGCAAAACAGTTAAATGGGGCACAAGCCTTGTGGATTGGATTCTTTTTTTCCAACAATAGAGAGAGGGTGGAAAACGTGGATCGGATAGCATTGCTTGCAGCCGCTACAAAGCAGGCAGACCAACACATGGCTGACAGACACCCCCCCCCTCTCCAACCTCATGCATATGCGTGCACACACACACACATACACAAACAATCTCTTAAAACATTTCTCCCTCGCTTCACATCCTTTCTTGCTTTACTACTCTCATTTTGCACAGGGGACAGAAGGGCATGAGCAGGTGAGAACAGGGAGGGAAAGTGTGTGGAGAAATCAGAAGAAAGAAAGGGAAAGAAAGAGAGAAAGAGGAAGGAGGAGAGAAAGAAAGAGAGAGAGAGAGAGAGAGAGAGAGAGAGCGAGAGAGAGAGAGAGAGAGAGAGAGAGAGAGGGCATGGAAGGCTCAGGATTGTGTGGAATTCTTTGGTTCCTTCCTACTCCTGCCGACTGAGTGATTTACTTAGCAACTGTCCTGGAGCCTGGCCAAGGGAAAGGCCTGGAGGGACCTTGTAAAAAAAGGGAAAGAAAAGGGGAGAGAGAGCTTAAGAATGAAATGGGCAGAGAGAGAGAGACAGAGAGAGAGAAAGAGAGCAACAGAGTGAGGGAAAAAAACATCCAGGCTGAACAAGGGTGGGGAAGCAGGCTGCCTTTCCAACACTCCCCAGAAGAGAACTTCAGAGGTGGGAGAGAGCTGGAGCTCTGGTGGGCCGGGCTGGAAGAGCGTGGAAAACAGCCACGTCTCACAGGCCTCGTATTGGCCAAGAGAGGCCGTCTTAGACAGAGAGAAAGAATCCT
The DNA here is from genome assembly GCF_048128805.1 of Centroberyx gerrardi. Classification (NCBI taxonomy): domain Eukaryota; kingdom Metazoa; phylum Chordata; class Actinopteri; order Beryciformes; family Berycidae; genus Centroberyx; species Centroberyx gerrardi. The sequence continues at coordinate 17,272,861 of NC_136002.1, read as the reverse complement.
ATGTACTTTGAACATAACTGTGCACTGGTTGACATAGTAGACAACCCGGCTCTATCGATCTAATCTGACAACAACTGCATGGAGATTTGGGGTACGGGATCTCACGTACTTGGGGAAACTCAAAGAAACCATTTGTAACTATTCTCTTCTGAGAACTGAAGAACAACCAAACGCTGAATAATCTTTAACACACTGGCCTCAGTTGCCTTACATCGAACTGGAAGGTCTATAGCATTGTCTTGATTTGTGTAAAATGACACAGGCACACAGGATAAAAGATTTCAATAACTCATCAATTTTGGCTTTATGTGTGGCAAATACGTTGTAAAAGGAGGACTTACAATTCAACTTCAATTCAAACACACCCCAACTCAATTCTGCTGAATAACAATTACTGTGTTGCTCAACCCTACACCACTTAAAAGCAATTAGACTGAGTGAACAGTATAGCCTTCTCATATATCAGATAATACTAAGATTAATGGTGTAGAAATACAAGGTTTTGTCAAGCTCCAATTTAACCCTCTAGAAGATTTGTATGGATATATACATTTCTCTTGGGTAGAAGATATAAAAAAAAAAAGAATACTGATTCACAATGTTATTCTCGGTGCCTCATGATTATGTGGAAAAACAATTTTTCGGTTCACAGACCTTCTCCTGTGCTTAATTAATCGAATCTGCAAGAAATAACGTAGTGGGTTATTTGGCTAAATCTCAATAAGTGAGCTTTGAAAACTGAAAGTGATCCTTCAAATCGTCCCAACTGAATCGCACAATTTCTTAGTGGGGGTAAGACAGATTTGATTTCAAGTCACACTGCATCATAGAGTGTAATTGAAAACTATTGTTGAGGCTATGTAGAGGAATTTGTGTATTGACCTGATTTTCTAGGGGTTCGTCTTTCAGCAGCTTTAGGCCCAACTCAAGGTGGAAGCAATTACCTGTGAGGCACCTTGATGTTGCACAAAGTCGATGGCCAAACTGCTGGCCAGACTACAAGAGCCTCTCTTTACTCATATGGCTTTTCTCTTCCCAAGGCCAATAAACTCTCCAAATCTTTGTAAGGCTCTTTCAAAAGTGTTTCGGATGGATGGGATCCCCAGAGATTCACCTTCAGAGAACTCATCCTTTTGTGCCTTCTTGCTACCATTAAGCAAATTGCAATGCATGGAATATACACATAATGTATATATCTGGCGACAATACATCCACTTCTCTAATGACATTTATCAGATAAAAATACAGTATATAATTTCCAGATTCAACAACAACCGATTTGACGCTTGGTTCAAAGTCACTATACTCTTCTTTTCCCTCTTCTTGTCACACCTTTCCTTTCTCAAAAGCGGCAAGAAAACTGGTGTCACCAGAAGAAACATGGAATATTCTCTGGGCAAGCACCTACAGTGTATCCTCAAACATCTTTTCTCTTCAAAAGGCATTTCGACAGGAGATTCATCCTCTCTGATCTATTCACAGGTTCCTCACTCTTGTTTTACACCCTCTATGATATCAATGCCCAGCAAATCTGACAATTTGTCCTTGAATCTCAAAACAAAGCAGCCAAAACCCCCACACCTGCTCACTCGCCAAAGCCCAGGCCCTTATAGATTAAAGTCATGGATTCATTTTGTCCTATCTTGAATGGCTGCAAAGACATACTGAGACACATACAAAAATACATCTCCACATGTGCAGAATGCAAAAATCTCCGGCCTTCAAGCTTTGACTATGTACTATCTCAATGATCATATTCATAGCTGTGCCTCTAGGACTTTTATCCTTCGCAATCAATGTCAATTCTGTGCAACTTATTGAGTACATTTCCTTTGGAACAGCCCATCTGACCAGTAATTAAATGTGTCATGCTCTATTCTTTTAAAGAAATAAATCAAAAATCTGCTACAACAGCAGTGTATTGGATTATATATTATTCATATTATAATTTGCAGTGTTATTATTCCCTTTTCATTTTGTTAGGACTGTCTCATTTGTCTATATATAAAAAATATTCTCCAATATGGGATGTAATAAGGATGTTCCCTCAGGGTTTTCTTTTCAGATTTCTTCTAGTATCAGATTTGCCCGCCTCAACAATGATTCTGCCACGGGATTCTGTTCTTCTCTACCCTCCGCTATCATAGCAATGCATGTTAATGGCTCTAAGGCCTTCATGCAGCATCAACCACGTCTTTGAGAGTTCTGCAGGACCAGATCACATCCCAGCTGAAGTGGCCCGTTGGCGTTCAGATTCATAGAGAGCTGACAGCAGTGGGCTGATCTGAAAGCATTCTATACTTCTATAGTATGAAAGCCCCGTTAATGTGTGGCAGACAAGAGGGAATGCATACGAATATATTCAAGGCATTTTTCCAGGGAATACCTACACAAGCCATGTGGAACAATGTGTTCACATCCCAGTAGACAACAGTCAAAATGGGTTGATAAAATGGTGAGACAGTTTCAAAAACAAATTTTGTGTGGCAGAACTCCCGAGTGTAAGACAATGTAGCGTAGAGTGTAATACAGCATTGTATATATTACCATAAATCACTAATATTATCTTGTGGCTTATTGCTTCACTTAGCATTAGATCTTGTTAAAGTATCCTACAATTGCACACATTCTTTCAGTTACTTGACTTAACAGAAATACAGATGAGAAGACACAGGCTGAAGACTCAAATGTGGGTTTAGAAATCTCAACTAGAATATATTTCTCAGTTTGGCCCAGACTTGAAACTGACATTGACCTGGCTTTGGGATATTTTACAAGCAAGCAACCGAATGCCCAAAGCATGAATGTGTATCTTACCGTTTTCAATTATGCGTCTTGGATCAATAAAGGCGCCAAAAGGCTCAGCAGCCATGATTTTAACATTGCTTAACCAATTCTTTACCTCCAAGCCTGTATTTGTCTTTGCTGAAGTCCAGCCATAGAGACAGAGTGAGGAAAGAGTTTTGTACATTTTGCTGTTTGCTGATGGCCCGCTGTTCTCCACAGTGGAGGAAGAGCTGATGTCGCATGATATCAGAGCAGGTCGTCCTCTGACTGCTACAAACATCAAGGATAACAACAGGAAGGAAGGAAGGCCTCCAGGGAGCCTAACAAAAATCAAGGGACAGGCGGGTGTGTACTGTGTGTGTGTGTGAGTGTGTGTGTGCATGTGTAAGCATCTCTTGGTAATTAGGATGGGGTTAAACTACGGCAGCCACATACCACTGTCCTCTAGGGTCCCATAAGGTAACGCTGGGGCAAGGTTGACTGGCTCAATCCTGTGTTTACTCTCCTCAATAAAAAAAACAAAAACATCAATACATGCATGAGTGACGCATGTAAACATTTCCTACTAGGTGTGTGGGTTTGTGATTGTGTTTGCGTGAGTAGACGCATGGATGCACGCATTTACTTAGCCACTCACACCTTTTCACTGGCCCAAGGTCAACCACATGCTGTGTATGAGAATGTGTGTGTGTGTGTGTGTGTGTGTGTCCTGCCTTGGTCTGTCTCACTCATTAAACCAAAGAGGTGCACAAGCTCCACTCCTATTCCCTCCTCTACCTAATGTGAGATGGACTAGGTTATGGAAACATGCTCATAAAATGCTATCCTGAGTGGGGTTAAAGACACAATTAAAGGGTTATTCTGCCCAAAATAAACTCTAAATTGATAATCTGCTCAAACGACTCAGACAAACATTTTAACAGCGGCTCGCCAGTCAAACCACAAACACTCAAAACAGTGTTGATTTAGCCTATTGTTTCTTCTTACGATGGAGTCTGAATCAGTGGAAAAAGTGGTTAGCTGCAAGTTGTGCCAGACTATTCTTGGCCAGGGGTTAAGATAGCAAAGTTCATGTTTAGAGGGATGTGTCAGAGTTTTAACATTACACTTGTTAAATGGCAAACAAGAGATAAAAGGAGCATATTTACAGCAAAGGCTCTAAAAAAGGTTCCGAGCCATTAAAGGACAGCAACTCAAGTTTTGGTTGTAAAAATGGCCGGCATGACTTGAGCCACCCAAGTTAAATGTCATAAAATGTGAAGTCCCTTAAATAATGAGCAGCCCTGACAATGAGTTTAAGTTGAGTCAGTCATTTCTATTTAGGGTCGAACTTGGGTTCTCATTAAAATCCATCAGTTAAAAATGCGAGCTCATTCTGAGTTTATATATGTAAAGTAAACTGTTTAAATTATGGTAAATGGACCTCTTTAACGGCATTTCCATTGGCTTTAGGAGCAAGGCTGAGTTTGAGGTCAATTTTTTTTCCAACCTTCATCCAAAGAAGGCAGGCTGAGCACACTTTACAACATTCTACTATTGGCCATGGAGCAGCTGCACTGGAGCGGGTTTGTGTTAAGTAAGTGCCTCGCTCTCACCTTGAGGATCATTTCTGCCCGGGTCATGCCTTTCACCACTATCTTGGTGTAGCTGGCCGGCGCCTTGCGGAGCACTTGGGAGCCTATGGAGGGCAGGTCCAGCAGCACCGTCTTCAGGGAGTGAGTGTCCAGCAGGAGCTGGTGGGGTAGAACACACAAGACAGAAACTCAGGTAACACTTCAGTTGAGCTTTTGTTATGAGGCATTATAAGGCATCATGAGCACTGTTGTGTGCATTATAATCACTATGACCAGAACCTGATACTACAATTCACATCTGTGAAAATTGTGCAAAAATCTGAGGTGATGAATACTATCTGGGGAAACTTAACAGCTTTTAACAGTCATACCAGATTTAAAAAAATATTTCAATGCACATAATAATGTATGTAATGTGTGTATTTTCTGATGCAATTACAACCTGATAGCACATATACATTTACAGTACACTTGAAATGTACTCATGATGACTCACAACACATCTCAAGTGAAGCGAAGCAGAAATTGAGCTTACCTGTTCAGCTCCCACCATGCTGATAGGCTTACACCTAAACAGGTGGTTGATGAATTTGGGGATGAAAGAGCTAGTCAAAGAGAGAGAAATGACAAAAATGGGGTTAGGTTTAGGGTTTGGGTATACGTAGGTCGAGGTTAGGTATGAAGTAGGGCAGGGTTAAAGTTAAGGTTAGAGCCTTGAGAGTCAATGTAGTCAATGCAAGGTCTTAACTATGGATGCAGAAAAAACGTGTGTATGTGAAGGCATACGTGTGTGTATGTATTGTACTTTGTGAACTTGATGCAGAATTGAGTGAAGTATTTGCGTGTGGAGGCCAGGTTGTCTCTGATGATCGGCACGTTCTGCTTAATGTGCATGATGACTGATGTCACATAAGGACTCTGGTCGCCCACATGCTCCACACTCTGCCACGGCATCTGCAGGGAGAGAGGGAGAGAGGGAGAGAAGGAGAGAGGGAGAGAGTTAGGCATCAGAGGCTAGACACAACTAGGGTGCGAAGAATATTTATGTCAGGCTTGTGTATTGTCACAATCATTTCTAATAAAATTTTAAGATGTCACATTTACACTAGACCTTTGAGATGATTTTGTGTGTGTGTGTGTGTGTGTGGCCTACTTTGCTCATAGCTGTGAGAGCAGGGTCACAGGCAGCGTCAAGATCTTGAACGAGTAGCTGGATACTGTTGGAGATCACACTGAGAAACACAGAGGACACATTTAAATAATTGCCTTGTACAGACATTCTTTGAATTGTGCAGGTTTTCATATGGATGTGGGGAAACCTTTGCCAACTTGGCAATGCTCATGCAAAAATGGGTTACTTGAAAAAAAAGAAATAAGGTGCACTGCACTGAGGAAAAGCAGAAAAGCTGAATAGGTGACAGCATTAAAAAGTGATCTTTAGAAAACAGAATTGTTTGTATTTATGTGTGTTTGTCACTTACGTGCTGAATGTATCCATTTCCCCAGTCAGATTAATTCTCTCCACCAAGACCTTATCCACCTTCTCCTTGAGCTTCTCTTCCAGCTGGAATACACAAACACAAATAAGCATGCACGCATGTGCACACACACATACTTACTTTATTTTTTAAGGATATGTATTACACAGAATGTAAGGGTACTTGAAATTATGTTTATTCAAATTTGTGTTGATCCTTTTTTCCATGCTGGCATGACTAAGCACTGTGTATTTGTGTGTGTGTGTGTGTGTGTGTGTGTGTGTGTGTGTGAGTATGTATATTGCAGAACGACAGCACTGATGAAACCATTCAGGTTGTGTTGTAATCATCCAACAGTTACTGTGAGTTCCTCAAAACTCTGATGAAACACTCTCAGACCAAACATTCTGTAACCTCCACCATGACAAGCAACTATTTACTCACAGCTGTGTGCCACACTATCTGCCTATTCATGCTCCTCAGCTATTGTCACTGATGATAAATCTTTAGTTCTGCATGCTCAGTGACTGGGATATCGATTTATCAGCTTGTAAAGTAGAACCTGTCTCTGAGTGCACAGGGTGCAACTGAGTGAGTCTCTCTAAAGTGATACCTTGAAATATTGAACCTTAGCCTGCTATTTTTCCTCAACAGGCACCTGTCACAAAGCAGGGAAGAGGTTTTTTGGTGGCACTTCAGTTTTGTTAGCATTCTTCATTCAAACTAAATTGTACAGCTAGCCACAAGACAGTTTGTTATTTTAGTTTGTAGGTAGTGGTACCCATTCAAGTAAGAACACTAACAATGCTAACAGGAGTTCTGGTGGTAGCTCAGTGAGAAATGTCTTCCTCCCCAATAATGTGACAAGTGCCTGGTAAAAGTTCAAATCAAAATAGAAAGGTATACATTTAAGAGATACTGAAAGGTCTATCGGTGTGCGGTGTGTGTGTGTGTGTGTGTGTGTGTGTGTGTGTGTGCATGCCTGTTGTGTGGTAGCCAGGCAGTACTCGGCAGTGCTGAGGATGCTACAGATGAGGCAGAGCTCGTCCATGGTGAACTTGGCTGCTTCCGAGCCTTCCTTCTCCTTCAGCAGACTGCTGATGGTGAGACCCCCGCTGTTACTACTGGTCCTGGAGAGAGGGAGGGAAGCACAGAGGAGGGGAGAGAAAAGCAGCAAGACAGAGTAAGAGATTGAGACAGAAAGAGACAGAGGCAGACAAAGAAAGAACTACAGGTGAACTACAAGAATTAACAGAGGTGCCAGGATGTTTTCACACTTGCCCTACATTGCTGTTGCTAAGGTGCTGTGGACCCCTGCTGTTGCTGAGCCATAAGAGAAAACCCCTAGTGGAATGTATCTTTTTACGCCACAGGTAAAGGAAGACATTTTTTTTTATAACTGAGACACAACAGGCACAGCTAGAAGCAGAGATAAGGAAAAGGATGCTGCGCCAACGTGGCTTCAGCGGCCATACCACCCCCTCATTAATAAACGTCACAGCAGAGACATGTGTTTAAAACCACAACATAGCTCCGGCTCCTTGAGAGGGCCCCTTTCAAAACCTCCCAAAAACAATACATAGCACACCACACAAGATGAGTGTGGTCCGCATGCGTCTATATGTGTATATACTCGCAAAGTGTGAGAGTGCATCTCTCTGCCTGAGTGTGTTTGTACACGGCTATATATACGGTATACATTAGTGTGTCAGTGACTGCAAGTGTGTAATTAGCATGCATTTATATCTGAGACAGAAACAGAGCGTGCCTGTGTGTGTGTGTGTGTGTGTGTGTGTGTGTGTGTGTGTACACCACAGCCAGCGAGGGGTTCTAATGTGGCCAGTGAGCCAGAGATGTTTTTGCTGGTAGTGTATTAGGCATTGCCGCAACATAACCATCTCCAGATCCCACATAGCATGCAACCCCAGCCCATCAAACACAGCAAGGACTAAAGACATTAACTATCAAACTCAACTCCTAAAAAGCCCCATCGCCATGCAGGAAGAATTAACCATTCTGGGCGTGGCACGCTTGTTTGTCAAAAGTCAAATCGAGAAAAAAAATCGGTATGTGTTATTGCACAGAAAATTAAATGGTTTTTGATGGATGGAAATGGTTGGAATATTAGACAATGAACACTATAAGCTGGTTTGTGCTTCCAACGTTGTTTTTAGTATACAGTTATTGCTGTTATGAAGTGACTATTTATCAAATGTTTTTTTGGAAAAGCCCAGAGGCTGAGCTTGACTGAAGGGAATAAGGAAAGTGGGGCTCGCTAAGCCCGTCCTGATTTATTTTCCTTTCCTTTCCATCATCCTTCCTTTAATAAATTCCAACTTCAAAGCTGGAGTCAGATTTGACCATGTCAGTAAAAGTGTCGGCAAACATTCTAAGATGGAAATTTAGTGAGTGTGGGATCTCATCTTCATTGCATCCTTTTACCAAGTCATGACATGCTTGCCTTTTATTTCTTCATGGAATGACCCTGACACTTTGAACTCTAGTCTACTATTCTTCATCATACAGGTACGTTATGAGATTATGGGACAAAGTTTCTGTCAACATTCCTCACTGAAAACAATGGGTACCACTAGCTGCAAGTTAAAAAGCTAGATTTAGCTGGAAGCTGGTTTTAAGTTAACACACTAAGACTGAACCACCGGAGATGACAGTCTTACTTGGGCAGGTTGCCAGAGAGGATCTTCCAGGCGTACTCTCTCAGGTATTTCTGGAAGATGGTTGTGAGGGCAATCATGGGCTCTCCGGTGCTCAGCTGGGAGCACTGCACCATGCACTTCTTGTAGTAGACAAAGAGGTCAGCGCAGCTCGGCAGCACCGCACCACCCTCCTCCGTCCCCGCCTTGGGGGGGCCCTGTGCTCGGAAGTCAGCCACAAACCGGTCAATCAGTTCGCCCAGGTTCCTGACGATGACACACACACACATACACACACGGTTAGACAAGGGACATTCAACAGGAATCAAATTCAGAACCCCCTCTTAATTAAACATAATAGTCTCCATGAAAACATCAGATCTGCTGATTCAGTTGATTTGTTTAAGAATAGTCTTAAAATCCATTTTTACTCGCTAGCTTTTTGTCTTGATTAATCAGTTGTCTGTGGATGTATGTATACTCATGACTGTGTGCATGTGTGTGTGGGTGTGTCCGTGTGTATGTCTACTTATTAATTTTTTCTGCTTTTTTGTCAGTTCTTGCATTTTTATTCATGTCTTGTTCTATTCTTTGCATTTTTATTCTTGTCTTTCATAACCAATTTCTGTAAAGCACTCTTTAAAGCGCTATATAAATAAACTTGAACTTGAACATTACCAATGGCCCCCAACTGCAATAAATAAATAAACAGATAAAGAAACAGGCAGACAGAGGCAGGCAGACAGACAGATGGGTAGATATCATATTCCAAGCATACTGTAATCATCAGTACTACAGTCAACAGGTCCACACTCATGTGGCCCAATCCTACTGGATCTAGGAACTACAGCCAAGGACAAAACAAGCAGGCCACTGTTCTCTCCTGCCATGCCCCACTGGGGACAAGCTGATCTGGCCATGGCTTGTTTAAGGTCTTTAGTCTGAATTGAAATGAGGTTGTGCCTGCAGAATAGGTCAGTCTACTGTTCCCTTGGTCAGACAAACATCATTCAACACTCCAGAGAGCCAAGAACCAGGGGCTGCATGGAAGCACAGCAGTCCCAGAACTGTGCTCAGTTTCTGGAGAGACCACCATGACTGGGGGGAGGGAGGGAGGGACTGATGGAGGAGGGCTGAAGGAGGGGGTGCGAATAAAGAGGGTGGTAGAAGAAAGAGGAAGAGGAGGTGAAAAGGAGGGAGGAAGAGGGGAAAAAAGAGAGAGTGATAAAAAGTGGAAGGAAAGAAAGAAAAAATATAGAACCAGAGACTGAAAGAGAGGAAGAGAGGAGGAATTAAACAAAAATTACAGAAAAAGAAAGGGACTGGAGAGGGGGTAAGAAAAAAAAAAAAAGAGTAAAGAGGTGGGAGCGAAAAAAGGAGAGATCTGCTGTGGCAGCACTTTTTTGATCTCTTTCTCAGCGTCTGTGGTCATGCAGCTAATGGGAAACATTTCTGCCACAGTGGAGAGAGAGAGAGAGAGAGAGAGAGTGAGAGAGAGAGAGTGAGAGAGAGAGAGGGAGAGGCATGTACAGGACCGAGATGGAAAGACAGCGGAGGCAGCGAAGGAGAATGGGGGGTGATGGGGATCTGCTTGGTGAAGGGGCAATGGAAAAAGCATGCATGTGCCAGCTTTACACACACACAACCTGCGCCTGATTCTGGGTCTGTATACCACTACCCAATCCGGTCTGTGTGTATGTGCACGTCCCCTTGTATGAGTGTGCGTTGCTCACTTGTCCTGGGATTCTATGTAGACATATAGATGAGGTTCAAAACACTTGGACACAATGCCGTGGAAAGGGTTGTCCGGAGCTTTGGGCTTCCTGGGCTGAGAGAGTGGAGGAAAAAGGGGAATTAGTGAAGTAACGGGTGTTAGCTGTAACGCAACTGAGTTCCAATTAGTGGGTCAAGGGTTTGTCTCTTATGCAGTGAGCAAAGGTTAACAGCAAAACACAGAAGACAGAAAAGGTCATATGGTACATCCAACATTAGGAGACATCTAGATGATGCAAATTCGATACCAAGTGCCACGTGTAACATGTTGGAAACTGAAGCAACTGTCGGAAATTGAATTTTGCCCTTTCCACACAATATGTTTCATAACATATAATGAAAAAAAAAGAATTTCATCTCAACAATATTTGTGTCCAGTAACCCAAAACTGATTATCTTATTCTCGGTTGTTCAAGAAATAGATTGGATCAGTACTTGGTCAGTTCTCAGCCAATACTCAAAGTTTAGTTAAGTCATGTGCCTACGTCCTTCAGCCAAGAGAGATGTGTCACGATCCTCATATTCTGACTCATGCCACACAGATGCATACTATAGCTCTGAATTGAGGCGGTGCAGGGGAGAATGTTTAAATTGCTCTCTCGGCAGGCCAGTTACATTCTCTTCAATTGAAGCACTTGCCTTTAATTTCGAGAAATTGAAAATTCTATAGGCCTAAGGGGAAAGATAGCCGCATGCCATGTGAGGGGAAGCAATATCTGAGTGCCACCTTTTTTGCTCCAGAGGTCAAAAGGTCAGATGGGGTCAAACAAGGTCAACTTACCCTGTCCAGATCCTCTTCCTTCTCTGCGCCCACATCCTCGCCTGGCTCATCCTCCAGGAAGGGGTTGGTGGAGTCGAGAGGGCTCTCTGGCTTCTTCTGCTGTACAACACCACACACAGATACAACTTTACCAATTGAGCAGAAGAAAACAATACTAGAGCATGGCAGAGGCAGCTAAGGTTAGGGGTTCGACTGCCACTAGGGTGAGCCAGGCCAACACAATAATCTTGACTCATGGAACCATAAATTGATCAACATGTCTGCTAAATGACTTGGCAGTATTTATGAAAGTATATAACAGACTGAACTCAAAAGAAACGTCCTTGTTTTATCACTTTCTTCCTCTGTAGACCATTTCTTGGGAGGCTTTGATGGACCTGTACTTCCAATTATAGCATTCCACTCACCCAAATCCCTGATTGAATTATGGAACCTAAGATTCAGCGGTGTAAACTGAAAGGAAGACAAGAGTGCCTCTGTGTAGCTTAGATATTATTAATACTGAACAAGTTTGGCCTGATTATCCCCCAGCAAAACTCGTCGTAATCTGGCCTGTCCTGGTTCACATACACATACACACAACATGACTGGTGACACCAACAGTACTGTGTGCGTGCGTGCGTGCGTGCGTGTGTGTGTACCTGCCATGTCAAACCATAAAACAAGCTATGAATCAGCAGTTTCATGTAAGCGCTATTGTGTTACAAACTCTAGCGAGTAACATCAAAGAAATATTTGCCTTACTATGGGGAACAAACCGCTTTGATGACACTTCATTTGGATTGAAAAGAACTAGAATTGAAAGCATTTCATCAAGTGATAACATCTGATTGCAGAACAGTGCTACACACATCTGTAAAACGTATACTAACAAATTTGTTGGGAAAAAATACTGTGTACTTGGATCACCTTTGATTGTGCAAGTAGGGTGTGAGGCTTGTCAGTGAGGGGGGGGCAATGGAATTACAATATCTGATCCAATTTTCCATCATTAAACTTCAATTCTGTTTGGACATTTTTAGCTTGAAAAATGTGAAGCAATTTTGAGTATGTGAACCTTGATGCCTCATTAAGGAGTCAATATACATGTATTGTTATGTATGTGTGTTTGTGTATGTGCTTTTCTCACTCCAGGTCCATCGGTCAAGGTGCACCCTGTGAAGCGCTTGGCCAGCAGACCCTCGAAGTTTGTGGTCCTCTGAATGGCAAACAGAAGCAGCTTCACCTCAATCTCCTTAGCCCGTGTTCGCATCACTTTGGCTAGCTCCACCCTTAGGGACACACACGTACACACACATGCAGATTATTTGTATCTACAATTTCTACTCGAAATGCCTCCATATATCCTTGTTAATACACTGGTCATAGTTTAATATCTGTCCTCCTACCAAAAGAAGTCTTGCCTGTGAATAAAAACCACTAACGCAGGCTTTCCTACTATGACAGATTTTTTGTCCAGTGTGCTTTTATTTACAGCTGTAGTAGCAACACAAACACAGATCCCTCTCCTCTCGTCTCTCACCAAGGGGAGGGAAGGAAACTGAGAGGTGTGGACACTAGGTCACTGCTCATGCAGGCCAACTGAACTGAAAGTTGCAACAGATTACTAAACACTCTCATGCCATGGACGCCATGCCAGTGTGGTTCACTTCCAAATTCAGAAAATTTCCACAACCCATTTCTGCCTGTTGCATGTGTGTGTGTGTACCTGGTGATGTGGCAGAACTCCACAGCAATGCGCTCCGTCATGCACCACTCTTCGGGAAACATGCGTCCGTATTTCTCCTCATAGTCTACCAGCTGCCGCTTGATCCAGGCATAGCGGCGGTCGATCTTATCCAGCCATGCAACCTGAACAACAGGGCAGGGTAATGGGAAGTGAAGCTTAGAGCTCACACGAGATACAGCAGAGCACAACAGAGATACAATGCTTATCAATCATCAACAATCATCGCTGATGGTGTAGTGATTGGCAGCTTGTATCACCAGCCTTATCAAGGCCAAGAGCAGACTGCAACATCCTAAGCCCTTGTAGCTCATAATGGCCTTTCAGTAACAACAGCCACTACAGAGTGTGCTAGCTGTGGATTTATTTTTGTCCCATTTCCTAAAAGGGCTTTGCTCCATGGCTCTATCCTCAAAGGCTGTGAAGGTATATTGGTTGTATTCAATACATTGAAATACAAACAGCTACAACTTGCTCAACATTTTTGAATACAAAGGATATAACAAATTTGGTTTTTGCATGCTAAACTCAACCTTTGTGTCTTGGTACCCAGTCACTGTCAAGAGTGGTGTCCATAGTCCACTGTATGTATTTCCAAAAAAGGAACTCCAGCTACATTAATTAATTTTCTTCATTACAGATCTAGACAATGAACTCAAAATTGCAGACATTTCTCTTCTAATCCCTACTCACATCCTGGTTTTCCTGGAAGAGCACCAGGTACTCTGACAGGTGCTGCCTGATGAACTTTTTGATGATCTCCTGTTTGATGCGTGGGTCCAGCACATTGGCCACCAGACAGGCATCTCTCAGCACGTTGCTGGGACCACCCGGTCTCTGAGGGAACAGGTTGTGGCAAACAACAGGATCAATATATTATAGAGGGGGGTGTAGGAAATCTTTCATTCTAAATTAATGGAATTTGTTTGTCCAAAAAACCTGAGCAAACCTGACAAAACAGATTCCTGTGTGACATATTTACCTTGGAGCCCTGAGAGGGGAAGGCCTCCTCGAAATCTGCCAGGATCTGAGTCCCCAACTCGCTCTGCGCCGCCTTCACTCTGGACGGGAGACAAAGAATGGGGCTTTCATGTGGCAGCAACAAATATTTGTAAGATTGCCCCTTCAACTTTTTGGCTCACTGGCCAATGTGGCTAATGATTGATGAATAATTTTTCTTTAAATATGGTCAAAGGCTTTCAGAGAAAGTAACTGCATGCATTTCATCATATTTATTAATGATGATGAGATTACAGATGTCACAATGCATTTTATTTGTTTCAATGTATTACCTGTACTCCACTCATACTGTACTCCCATTTTAGACTGAGCCTCTTCCTCTCACCCATTCCTCACTGTCACTGAGAACTTCAGGCACTTATGTCTTCTTCCTCTTCTTAAATGCTATCGTTCAAGTTTCCTGTAGCCTTGCTGCGCCACAATCTAGCTTGTTTTCTTTATGCAAATATTAGTTATAATATTTCTATCTAGCTTCGCCATCACTTCATTTAACTCAATGAAAGTTTGCAAGTTGCTTGCTGGCAAGACAGGACCAGTGACACTGCAGTGTCATAGCACCCACCAATTACAGCCTCAGTACTGTAGAAACTATGGAAAACTCCAAAGATATTTTTCATGCAGAAGCTAGATCAGACAATCTCACCTCCCACACTGACTGGTAGAATTGACAGTTACCCGCCACTGCCAATTTTTACCCACATTTGGTCGGTGTTAATTTTAATCCCTGTTCATATCAGTGAAGGAGTACATGAGTTTGTATGTTATATATGTTTGTCTGTATGTACACACGTCTGTTTTTATGAATGTGAATACACTGGCTCCTGGAGAGTAAAGGCAGCACAAAGACAAGTGACAGAGAATCCTTTATATGAGGTCTACTTTAGACTATCTGTCTGCCCAGTCCCAGGAGAGCCTGTGTGGGCTGAAGGCGACCAGGACAGGGTTAACTCAGGCCTGCGCCTGAAGCGATGAAAATGCTCCAGAATAAACAGCAGAGGGTGGAGAGATAGCATTGAAGATGGATGCCAACTGCCTGGCAGTGTCCATTGCCAGTATTTGTTCTTCTCCCTCTAATGAGGTTCTTCTTATCCTTCGTCCTCTCTTTATGTCTGTTGGTACCTCAGTTCGTCTGACATATTGTCTGTCTGTCTGTCTGCCTGTCTGTCTGTGCATCTGTCTCTATCTGCCTCTGCTATCTTTGGTATTCTGCTGGCTGATGTGTCAGCCTTCCCATGTTTCTCACTGAGTAGCCT
Organism: Centroberyx gerrardi; assembly: GCF_048128805.1. Classification (NCBI taxonomy): domain Eukaryota; kingdom Metazoa; phylum Chordata; class Actinopteri; order Beryciformes; family Berycidae; genus Centroberyx; species Centroberyx gerrardi. Next base: position 17,257,815 of record NC_136002.1, on the reverse strand, counting down.
TGATACTTTCTATTAACTGCTTATGTCCAGCTGTCTGCCCTGCCTTCATATCTTTCCCTTCCCATCCTCCCTAAGTCTCTCCTATCATCTGTTTCTCCAGCGGAGTCACTTCTTCCATGCAGCTGTTGTTTGGTATGAACACTGTCTGCCACACCTCAGTCAAAACAGAACAGAACTGTATCCTCACTTGTGTTAGGGGGTCAGCACCGCTTTGAACCTGAACAAGTTGGCCAATGTGTCCTCAATTGATTCCGGTGTTATTGGGAAAATATGAGTAGAAAGGGAAATTGAATCAGTTAAAGCTGTGGGAAAGCCCAGTGCAACAATGCACTTTGTTCTGTGTGTGTGTGTGTGTGTGTGTGTGTGTGTGTGTGTGTGTATGTGTGTGTGTGTGTGTGTGGGTGTGTGTGTGCGGGTAAACAACGGTTACAGGATTTGTATGAGACTCTCTAATGCAAACAGAAATGTTCTTAACCTTCACTTAGGACACATTAGCATATTTATTGGTGATCACAATGTGTTGTGGTAGATAGATGGACAGAGTTGCAAGCACAAGCAAACTGTAATACATACTTACACTCTAAGAAAGAAAGCACAGACATGGAGACACACAAACACACCCTAAGAAAAGTAGAGTCCTAAGCTGTCTCAATGGAAAAATGCAGGCATAATAGGACCCTATTCTGTGTGTTTCCTTCCCGTGTTGTGTGTGTGTGTGTGTGTGTGTGTGTGTGTGTGTGTGTGTGTATAAACAGGATGTAATGCGCAAAATACCTCCTCCATCCTTGCCTGCCCTATAATAAGCCTAGGAGTACACCAATAAATACTGTAACCACTTTTCAGCAGTTCAGTTGACAGGTTGTAGAATATTTCCTCTGTGTAGAGGAGTGATCCAGCTCTTAACTGGCCACTGGAAAGGAGCTGTTGTTACATTACCGCTGCCCACCAAACAGCCCAAGTGACCTTGAGCAAGGCACCAAACCCCTAACTGCTCCCATGCAGCTTACCCTGCACTCTATGTATGAGGTACATCTGGAAAGAAAATACCTTATGTAAAAGGCCTAATGAAGCCCTGCTCTACATTTGTCCCATTGAGCTTATTTGCATGACTGGAGCAACGGCTGTGTTGTGTAAGCACAGGCGTACAAGTTCAAGATTTTCAGCGCGCTGGTGGGTGTGTGCGTGTGTGTGTTAGTTACCTCTCAGAAAGCTGTCTGATCTGGGGTATGCCCATGTACTTGTGGAAATGTTCAAGCACGTTGACCACTCCCTGCAGCAGGTTGGCCACCTCGCCATACTGCCTCTTTCTGGTCATGGCTCTGAAACACACATTGGAATTGTTTAAATTATTTCCATATCCACTATTAAAAAGGAGCTCAGAGACAGTCAAGTGGTAAAATCCCCCACTTCTGTTACCACAGAGCTTTCTCTCCTGTCTCTCCCTACTCTGTCTCCCTCAGCTTACCACTGTCTAAATAAACTTCACAAATTACACTAAAGGTGAGTGGACTAAAAAATAAACATACACAAGGATATAGATAGCACAGATTTAAATGATTTAGCAGCTTCAGTTTTTTTTTTCATCCCTTTGCGGATGAACATGGTTATGGTGAATGAGCGCATACTGTTCGGAGGAATTCTTTGCTGGTTTTACTTTTAAATCAGAATGCTGCATCAATAAAGCAGCTTTTACCCCCAGGCAGCATATTTTGTCGACATTATAACTGTCTGTAATGCAATAAAACTATCATCCAACTGCTGATTTGTGGGTTACATTACGGTTTGATGTAGGACCTGCCTTGCATTGGCAGCAGCTAATGCTCTGCCTGTATCCTAGAATCATAGATGAATAAAACACTTGTGTTTATCTCTGAGCTATAGGGGGTTTTGCATACATTTAAAATACTTTCTTCTGTTTTGTTGAAAGTCAGTTTTGGGCTTAAAGCAACAGTCTTTTTGTGCGATATGCAAGTATACCCACTCTAAGGAGTCCACGCCCCCTGCCAGCATGTGCAGGTGGTTGAGCGTGGTGATGGATGTAGTGAGGTGGCGCTTGGCGTGGTCCAGCTGCTTTATGTCCCTCGTAATCTCCTTGACCTGTCCAAGAAGAGGAACAAGACAGGCAGGTTGGGTGAATGAGAAGGCGGAGATGAAGGGAGATGAGAGAATGTGTGGAGAAAGTGAGCGGAGAAAGATGGAGAAAGAAGGAGAAAGGGGCATGGAGGAGCAGAGGGGATAGAAATACAGCGATGGGGAGGGACAGATAGAAGGGACAAGAGAGGTGAACAAACAAGAGTTAAATGGATAGATGGATGGATGGGTGGATGGATGGATGGGTGGAGCAACACAGAGAAAGATACAGAGCAAGATGAAAAGTGAGAGGAGGAAAAAGACACAAAGACACACCCTTTGGTTTGAGAAATAATTGTTTAAACATGCCTCTTGAGGGAGGGGACTGCTTGCTACTGTTCCCTTCATTCTCTTTACCCACCCAACCCACTGGCCTTCCTGTGAACCCCCCCCCCGACACACACACACACACGCACACGGCTGCTGAGAACAAACACACATGTGGAAGGTACATTACCTCTACTTAAAATAACATTCTCTCCACTGTCCTCTATAGCAACAAAAGGGTAATGTGGATTGTGTCTGCCTTGCGCTGGGTCAAATCCCCGGTATGCTTCAAACTTGCTAGCTTTGAATGCGTGTGTGTGTGTGTGTGTGTGTGTGTGTGTGTGTACATACACAAGTGTGAGTGTGCATGCATACCATTTGTTCAGACTTCTCGGCCTTGTCCTTGATGTCTTTGATTTTGCCGAAGAGCTGCTGGATGGCTATCTGGGCCTCCTCCAATGCCTGTCCAAAACAAACAGAGCAATTAGGACAGATAAAGTGAATAAATAAAGTGAGAGAATATGGAAACCACTGAGAAGTTGTGCGTGGTGATCTGTGTTTTTGAAATAGGCAACACTACGTGTCAGAGGTCTGAGCAGGCCTAAAAAAATTTGGGCCTGACCAAAAAAGGCCCAGGAGTGTTAAGACCCAAGCCCAGCTCAGCCCAGCCCAGCCCAAATCAGTACAGAAATATTGTAGGACTAGCTTGAGAATAACAGCACAAAGAGCAGCACTGATATGCAGGTCATGAGCTCATGTTCTACCATTTAATTCAGACAACTGTTTGACTCCATGCTATTATCTAATTACTGTTGTTGGAACACCCTGATGTGCAATTGTCATTGTTCACTGCATATGCTTTGATGTGCCTTCCCTCCTGAGAAATCTACTCAAGTACAGTAACTAGACTAGCTGTAGTTACTTTATACCTCTCCACTTTATCTATGAATGCAGAAAGGCAACAAGAGAGAAAGAGAGGAAAGGAAGAGGCGGAGGAGAAATGGAAAACCAAACAGAATGCTACTCTCACATTCTGTTCAGAGTGAGTTTTCATCGTTGGCATGGGTCCATGTAAAAAATTATCCTGCAGATGCCCATGCCCAACTCCAGAATAGGAGCCATGTCAAATTAAAACTAATTGGCTGCCTAATTGACAAGCTAGCTAGATATCTGATATCGGTAGGTCTTAAGTAGACACATGGGCCATAAGGTTAAGCTCTACATAAAGGCTGTCACTATAATGGATAAAGGAGATCATTAGCAGTTTTAACAGCCTATAAAGCCAGGCCAGATTAAATAACATTAGACAGTTTAATTATCAGATAGTTGAAGTGCTATTCTAATATTTCCCTATCATCTGACATGGCAGCTGTTCTTTGATGGTCCCGAACAGAGGTTTTGCTCTGCCATCTGATGCCAAGGTAATTGGCTTCACTTGGCCCAATGCTGTGGCGGCAGTGCAGACACAAGTTTGGCTCTCCTCAGACTCACACACACACACACACACACACACACACACACACACACACACACACAAGGAATGCTAACAGCCGGTACCAGCTGCGCAAGGAATTTACCACTTTTACAAGCACCTCTGAGACACACAAGTACACCGGGAGAGCAAACACACAGAAAAAAACGTGTGCACGTGCATACACGCTCACACAAACATTAATTCAGCTTGCATTGACAGCAGAGGATTCCTTTTCCTTCCTAAAAGGCGCCAAAGAGCTATGCACGGTGAAAGTGTCGAGCAGTCACAGTCAAGGTCAAGGGAAGACCACATGACCGGGTCATAGGTTCACAGCAGAAACACATTTGGCCTGTTGTGCCCTCCTAAATGATTTCCATGCTGCACATTCTTAAGCTAAGCTAAAAGCTAATTTTCATAGCAGTCAATTTCAGATTCTGGACAGCAGGGTCTTTCCTGAGGGACAGACAGGGAGGACAGAGCTAATTAAGTAGCTATTCAGCAACTCTTTGGGTAAAGGTGAAATTGGTGAAAAGTCTTAACAGAACAGTCGACTCTTGCATCTTCCTTCCCTTTTTTTTCTTCATGCAATCACTTGGTTGTTGGGTGATTGGATAAATGAATTGGATAACTGAAGGCAGGTTACATGAGCACTCTTTGATGTGAGAGTCGTTAGGAGGAAGGGAGTGCCACTGAATCTTTAAAGAGGTGCCCTGGAGGCGATCTGAGGCACACACACACACTGCATGCAGCAGAGCCTGGACCCTCCAAGGTTGCAATTGTCGCTCACACAGGCTCAGCTGAGTCAGTCTGGCTTTCTTCCTAGTGCTCATTTCCTGCATTTAGCCTTGAGGAGAGCAGAGAGAGACCACTGCCCAGCAGGCGCCTCCATGCCTGAGATGCTATCTGTTCTCACGCGAACACACACACACACACACACACACACACACACATAAGTGTCGCCCCAACAGAAATAGGACACGTTCCACAGCACATATAGACTCTATTAGGGAGGTTTGGAAAGAGGAGTGGGGAGCGTCTTTTGAAAGACAGAGTGGGCATGGGATGCCCTCATAACTGTACACTTAACCCCTCCTTCTCTCTACAGCGCTCACAGACCGTGGTGCAGCTCTCTAAAGTCCAGGGCTTATTTAATGGTATGTTAAGGACTTTTAGCTTTAGGCCCAAACATAATAAATCAGATCAAACTATCAAGATTATTTTAAAACTTGGAAGCTTGCCCTGGTACGTTGTTGCATTTAAACATCAATAGAATATGTCACCATGTGTTTTTCTAAAGGCAGACAGTTTCTTAGAGAGAAAGGTGTTCTACTAGACAGAAAAAATAACTTCCAAGTAAATGGTGGGTACTGCATCACTTCTTGTGTCCAAAACATAGACAAGCCTGACAAAGTAGTATCCAAAGTAGCAGCACTGTCTTACAAAGTATGTAAAAAAATAAAAAACATGCTACTTGCCAATTCCCTCCTACTGCATTCAAACTATACTGAAGCCCAAATGCTTGTGTCACATTTTTGTTTTCCTTGATTGGCTAATTTTTGCCTTCATATTAAATCCTGGAAAACAACCCAACATCTTGGCACAGTAAGTGTTTGCTGATTACAACAATTTCAGCTTCACTACACTGAAAAAGCCTAATGATCAACTGGTACTACACATAATTCACACACAGTCTGACAGAATCTGCAGAAATTGACCCAGATTTTTTTAAGAAAGCAGAAAAAGTTATAAACAGTGATTGAAAAACAAAAGAGGATTAGAAGGAAACTGCGAGAGAGAAAGAGACAGAACAACAGAGACCCACAGACAGAGCACTGAGAAGATGAAAGCACTGAAACTAAAACAAGCTGTGAACAACCCTTCCTGAGTTAACATTAAATATTTACACTAGATCGTTTCTTTAAGAAGACCCCCACCTCTCCACATGGACACACACACACACACACACACACACACACACACACACACACACACACACACACACACACACACACACACACACACACACTTATGTCCCTCTCAAAACCAAAACCAAGTGGACATCCATCTGTGCACCAAAAAGGATATACACATCTACAAAAACACACATAAATGAACGCTGGTCATGGGAGGAGTAAGCACAGTCTCAGTATTTGGGTGCATATGTGTGAGTGTGAGAATGTGTGCATGTGTGTGTGTGTGTCTGGGCACAGCAGCTCACTATGGCAATAAGCTTAACAGCAATCAAATTAACGGGAATGTGAATGGCTGGCAGTAATTGATAACAAATGTTTGGTCTCGTTAATGAGTTTCTCCAACCCAGGCTTCTATACACGGAATCTAGAATCCAACCAAAAGGCCTTTACCTCTTTCATTTTCCTAAAAAAAAAAAAAAGAAAGTTGATAGATTGTTTGCTGCCCTACATTATGCTAAAATAAAGTCTTCCCTGGCACCATGATATTGAGCTCAGCTGACTGAAGAGCGGGCTGTGGAGCAGGTGTGTACCATGTCTGACGTGGTTATCCACGTAGCCATGGCAACGGGCCGGCCAGAACAGAATACACTGGCAGCTGCTTGGTAGGAAACACAGTCAGCTGGCAGACCACAACCAGATACAGATATTTTTTTGTGTGTGTGCGTGTGTGTGTGTGTTTGTATGTGTGCATCTGCCAACACACTCAGAATGGCCGGGAGACTCCCCAAATCAGCCTTCCTCTCCCAAGCAGGAAGAAATTAAATCTATGATGTTTTTGACCAAATAAAATAATGAGTGTTAGAAGTATTAGTTTGAACATAGTACATTGTACATAGTTTGCCCAAAAACTAGCACCGTCAGAAAGCCTGGTTAATGATAAAGGTTATTATAGGGTCACCAATTTGGCTTGTGGGTTGTGTGTGTGGGCATGCATGTGTATGCATATTTGCCTCAATGGGTTGCAATATGCATGTCAGTGTTTCCCCTATATTCATGCAAAAAATGTATGTACTCATGGCAACGTAAGGCGCTTTGGATAAATTCATCTAGCAAATGTTATGTCATGTCATGTTATATTGATCATCTCAGCTTATTGCTCACCCAACACAAATATAAGGGATTTACAGTGCAATCTTTAATGACAACAGGTAGTGAAACTGGTACTGGGTATGGGACCTGGAGCAAACCCGGGTCCTACAACAGAGCTTTAACCCCACTACCAGCTGCTACTTAGAGAAACACTGCATGTTCAACTAATACATCACAGATACAAAACACAACAGCATGTTACCAGTAACACTACCCCCCCGACACACACCAAATATCAGCTGCATTAGCCCCCTGCGGTCTGGCCACTGAGCCAGCCACATCTCCACCCACCCAGCCCTGCAGTATATTACTGACTGGCTGGCTGACTCTCTACAGAACAAACACCAGAGAAATCATTCCCCAGACCTCCTCCACTCTCTCTCTCCTCCTATCATTCCCTCTGCATCCCTTTCCATAAACTTTACCATCTTGAGTTTCAACCCGTGGATTGCATTTAGCTCAGAGAGTGAGCTGAGTCAGTAGAGAAATGTCTACAGTGCTGATCTAGTTTTGCTTTATTCTTTTGCTCTCTTTATCCTGTGTCTCAATCACCATCTTGAAATGAACACCTCTCCATCTTTCCGTCTGCAGAAAGGATTTTCCCTCTGGAAAAGTTGGAATGGCTTTGTGGTGTTGGAAACACAAACTGAAATTATTGTGTGTGACTGTGTAATGTTATTGGTCTGGAGGGGATTTAGAGCGTTTCCGCTACCAAACGGTAGCTAACTGGGAAAGACAGGACCACCAGACCAGACACTCCGACGACAACACACACCTAATCAACTCAACTGGTTAGAACATACGCAGCGCTCCCATCAGGTGTCATGTTCCCTTTAAACCACCATTCCCTGACAGAGCGAGGACCTGGATTAAATCAGGACGGGCTTTTCTTCTCTGACGCGCTCCCACAAAAAATGCCAAGACTCAAAAGCCTGGGTTTAAAAGGAATCTTAGTATTTACGTACGGGAATCTATTTCCCAGCCGTGTTTTCCGTAAAAAGGGGCAGTTTGAGCAGTGGGGATGAATCTGAGTCATCTTGTCCTTTTCCATGGCAGCTGTGTGGAGAGAGGAAAGAGCAGGCGAGGGGGAGGAACAGATTTTTCTAGGTCGGGAGCAACCAATGGCACTATTCTAACTTTAGGAGAAGGATGCTGCTTTGAACACTTAATAGGCCTGATGGTGTGTATGTATAGTGTGTGTGGGCGTCCATCTTGCCCTATGAGGGCATGTGAGCTCTAGATGCCGTGTATCTACCATTATGTGTGACGGAGCGAGAAAGAGCATGTGATAGCAAACACTCCATTTTCCATCTTAGACCACCACAATCATCATATCTGTGAGACGATGAGGGCAACCCCACTGTTCAGCATCCTTACTCTGACTGACTAGCTGGCTCTCCTTGTTCTTCAAAAGGCCCTCAGGCTGCCTCACAGCTACTGATGTCCCGAGAGAATCAGACCCGATCAAAGCGTATTTTGATTGATCGGCAACACGACGCCCGATCAAATCCCTATCCGTGTATTTATTTAATTTCTCTCCCTCCGCTCCATTTACGCCAACTGTCGTAATTGGCGCCAATTGCCGTTCTGAATATAGTAACAATGACAAAGACTATTAAAGATAAAAGAAATGCAGGCATGCTATAGGCTACATATTCTTCATGCTTGGTTTGGTTTTACTGATTTTAGATCAATCCGAGTGATGCTTGCAATACACAGCTGTTTAATTGTTTAAAAAAGTGAATGACAAAAATATTGGATCGGGACACGGTGTCGGAAGGTTCAATAGTAATTGACTCGGATGGGAGACCAAAAAAACACTTGATTGGGACATCCCTACTCACAGCCCAATGCCACCAAGGCTGCACCAATGTCAACATTAGTGTAGGCTCTCATGCCAACACCAGGATAAAATAAAGTGGCAGTATTAGAGAACTTCCTCAGTATTAAAATTTGACACCAGGAGCCATATATAACATAGCAGAAATCAAAGCAAAATTATTTACCACCTTTTTGCACACATAGAAAGATGTGACATTTCTCAAATAGACAGAAACTGATTGTAGGTGAATCATTTTTGTCATCTCTGCTTGTCTCTTCATGACCTGCAGCTCAACTCACCTGTCTGCCATCCTGGCCCACGTTGGTCTGGCCTCTCACCACCGTCCTGATGTTGTCATCTAGACGCCTGCCAGCATGACACAGAATGGCACTCGGTCACATTGTGGGTAAAAAAAAAAAACGCTGTCAAGCTTCTCTGGCAATAATCTGGTTACATCTACTCACCGAATCTTCAGCCGGATCTTGTTCACCACATCATCAATATTAGCCAAAGACTGAGGAGAAATACAAGGACAGGAAATCAAGAAAGCATGAGGCAAATGAAATACCTGACTTATCAAAACTTTGTCTTGCTTATAAAGTAGAAATATCACAATCATTTGATGTACATATTCAAAATGTTGTACTGTCTGTTGCCCCCGTGTGGGAGGCCTAGGAGGTTGGATTACTAAATTCTGGCCACTTTTGAGGTCACCAAGACAGATCCTTGCCCAACCACACACACACACGTCCTACTTTGCATAGGTATTATAGTTTATTATATTGTCTTGTGCTGTCTACCCTGATTTTGCATACACAATGTATGATTTAATACCATGCTTAGAAAACCCAAGTGGACTTTGCTTCGCAGCTTGAATATGGATAAATTACACAAATTAGTTCAATTATATCTACACCCCATGTGCAGGGCTGCCATAATCACTCACCTATTTGATTATCACACACATAAACCCTAATTAGGTGCAAATCCATGCACACTATGAAGCCCCTCTATAGCACTGTCACTGACAAGCACAACCTAAAGGGTTACACTGACCCCTCATGGAGATAAGAGTACATCAACATTTTCTTGCGATAAGCAGCAACGCCTCAGGTCAGTACACTCATTTCTCATCCATACAAAGACAAATAGCTGTTGCCTTGTAATCTATATTCAGCCTATGAAAAAACATTGAATTCTGAGTGATATTCACATTTGCAGTCCAGATTACAGTAGGAAAAGGAGAACATCCACCTATGGCAGTATTACTATCAGATACTGGGCTGATACTAAAACTAAAACAGATATCAGTGTTTTCCGCACACTAAACCTAATGTGGAATTAAAACCCCAATATGAGCACAACAAACTGTGAAATCTGAAAGCAGTGCAAGAAAACTGAAAACCAGTTATTGTGTGTCTATACCTGTCCTATCATGAAACATATTGGTGGTGTTAGGAGATGACGGTGACAGATGCATCAGGTGACAGGTGTGACCAAAGGCTTCAGGAGCATTTGAGTTGCTCAGTCGGTCTTACCTGCTCGGTGGGGAACAGCGTGTTGATGTATTCCACAGCATTGAAATCTGCTCTGTCCAGTGGGTCCTGGCTGGGGAAAACCTGGGACACAAACAAAACAACGCACATTTCATCGGTAAATTATGCCTGACTGCCATATACTGTCTTGATGTGATGAGCGGCAGTTTGTATGGCTTGAAAGCATGCAGACTGACGATGCCTTGCAATTATGTATGACCTGAGACAACCATTCCACACACAACTAACATTAGTACATATATGTTATGAGTCGAGTGCCATTAATTCCTAAGGGAACCTCAAATCATTCACGACCATCGACGAAGGGCAAACGGTAAAGACAGCTTCGCAAGCTAGTCATGAATTCAAACTGACGCTACTTCACAAGCTTGAAGCTGTCTGACAAGCTGGTTACATTTTTCTATAAGCTCAACACTGTCAATGTAATGGGTAATTCCGTAAACTTTATAGTGATCGTCGTCCAGCTGTGTCACATCCAGTAAGCATACAAGCTGATTTGGCTAGCTAACAGCTATCTGTCTAGCTGTGGTTAGCGATATCAGCAGCATGTCTCATAAACTGCAATGGAAAAAAAATAATTACCTGTTCAATGGCTAATTGCACCTCTGGGGTAAGGTGCAAAATAGCCTCCAAATCCTCAGCAAATTCCAATTCTTCCTCCTCCATCATTGTCAAAACAAAACCAAAGAGCTCTCGAACATACCACTTCCTGGTGAGGAGGCTTCTGGGATAGAGAACGACGTAGCCATAAGAGAAGCGATGCTTTCACGTGCAGTCGGAAATCGTATGCACAGGTTGGGCGCACATGAGTGACCCAATAAAAGTGGTAAATATGACTGAGAAAGTCGGGAATATCATATAGAATCTATAATAAATCAGTTGCCGAGATGTGACGGTTATTGGGTTAAGAGCATGGAGGCAGTGTCAACAACCGATGTAAAAATGATAGATATATATGTATTATTATATAATGTGATTGTTTGGTATTCTATGTAAATAATTAGCGTAGCATTGTTGTATGTTCATATTTTCTTATTTTACTCTTTGTTTAAGTTGTCACACGTTTGTTTTAACCAACCCTAATACATCAATTACAGGCCTGATGTGCATTTTCTCCTCTTCATTCTGCCTCTGCAGCAGAAAGTAGCTCTGTGCCACTTGATTTTTAAAATAAAACAGCTACCAAAAAACTATTTTTGTTACAGGGTCCATTTTCCATTTTTATTTCTGGCCAAAATAACTTTTATTTTTGACTGATAGAATGTGCAAAAAGTCATATTCACAACTTACAAACTAGGAAGTAACCTATGGGAGGTGCTGTGGGACTATGGGGTGCCAGGGCTGCTGCTGCTGCAAGCCATTTGGTCCCTATACACTTGGAGTGGGAACTGTGTTCACATTCTTGGCATGAAGTCAAGCTCAGTCAAGGTGGGCATGCGCCTTGTCCCCTCTCCTGTTTGTGGTGTTCTAACATATCAAGACGTAGCCAAGGTCAGGAGAGTGTCCAGTTAGACATTAGAGTGGCAGCTGTTTGGGGATAACAACGTCTTCAGACCATGATCTCCAGTGTGCAATCTGCAGCTGAGTGTGACACGGTCAGGATGAGGATCAACACTTCCGAGTGTGAGGCCATGGTCCTCTCCTGGAAAAAGGTGACCTGTCCCCTCCAGGTGTGGGGTGAATAAGTGACCCAAGTGGAGGAGTTCAGGTATCTCCAGGTCTTAGTCACGAGGGTAAAAAGGATTGTCAGATTGATTGGCGGTTATGTGCATTGGCTGCAGTAATGCAGGAGTTGTATCTCACCGTGGTGGGAGAGAGAGAGCTGAGCCACAAAGCGAAGCTTGTGATTTAGCGGTTGATCTTCGTTCTGACCCTCACCTATGGTCGCAAGCTCTGGGTAGTGACCGAAAGGATGAGATGGCAGATACACAAGCAGCTGGAATGTAGTTCCTTCGCAGGGTGGCTGGCTTCACTCTTTGTGATGGAGGGACTACATCTTCCAGCTGGCCTGGGAGTGCCTTGGGATCCCCAGGAGAAGGTGGAGGAAGGGCAAAGGACGTCAGGGCTGCTCTGCTCGCCCTGTGCCGCCTCTCACCTTAATCCTTCATGACCTTTGCCCTACCCCTGTATCATGATTCCCTTGACAGTGTGCCTACTCCTTTTTCCAATGACACATGTCTATATTAAAATTGTCTCTACCACATGTTCCACGTAAAGAAACTGGCCTCCTACAATGGCATTATGTTCATATTCCTGACACCCATAGCACCCAATTGCAGATGTCCATTTAAGGAGCAGCAGTGCCCCCTAATGTTAGAAAAGGGAACAACACACACACACACACACACACACACACACACTTTCATAAACCCTAAGCTTCTAAGCATTACACTGTTCTGTTTTATTCCGAACAAGAACAGAGTGAAACAGATAAAACCATAAGAGAGCTTGAAGTCCAGTATTTAAAAGACTACACAGGACAGAAGAGGGAAGAGGGAAGGAGAGAAGAGGAAAGGAAAGCAGTGAAGAGGAGAATAAGCAGGGGAGAGGAGATGAGAGAGGAGTAGAAGAAACAAAAGCCGTAGAGAAGACGGAGGAGGGGTTGGAAGGAGAGAGAGGAGAGAAGTAAGATGGGATGGGAGAGGAGAGAAGAGGAGAGGTGAGGAGGATTGAATGGAGAGAAGAGAGGGAAGAAGAGTATGGGAGAAAAGGAGAGGCGAGGAAAGGAGAGTAGAATTGAGGGCAGAAAAGAGAGAAGACAGGAGAGGCAGTATCAGGTTTTAGTGGATATTATTTATAGGGTTAGAAATCAATGGGGTGGAGAGAAAAATGAGAGGGAGAAAAAGAGATGAGGTGATCAGGTGTAGCAAGTCCTTATCGCACCTCTAGGATTTTACAGTTTTTGTGGTGGCTCGTTTTTAACATTGAAAGCAATTTGCAGTGTGTTCTGTGGGAAGATTAAAATGACAGAAATTATGAGTCATAGGACAAAGACAAGTGCTTTGTATTAAATTGTATTATATGCCATTTGCAAATAAGTGTTAAAATAATATTCTTTTTTTGAAAGATGCGGTGTTTGTTCAAAATGATATGGTCTTGCAATATGTATATATACTGTATATTTGCTTTTTTTTGGGGGGGGTGTTGAAGAGAGAACAGGAGTAAGGGGAAGGACAGTAGCAGGGAAATGGAGAGAGGAGAAAAAGGAGGATGAGAGAGGAGGAGATAAAAAGGAAGAATGGAGAGGTGATGGGAGACAGGCGAGGTGGAGGAAGCAATCAGAGAAGAGGAGCAGGAAGAGCGAAGAGGTGGAGGAGGAGGAAGGGGGGGCATTATGTTAGTGTGGGACAAAGCAGCTGTCAGCAGGCCGATAAGAATCTCTCCCACAGAGGAAACACAGCATATTGTACGACTCACTAGGGATCACAGCCAACACTGCAGACAAGCTGTGTGTGTGTGTGTGTGTGTGTGTGTGTGTGTGTGTGCGCTTGTGGGTTTTTTTGTGCCTGGGGCTCTTAATAGAGGTTGGGAAAGGTGAGAAAAAAACTGAACTGAAATCTAACAAAACTGTGTATGTGTACGTGCTTGTGTGTGTGTGTGTGTATGTTTAACAATATGATAATTGTGATATTTAAAAAAATGAGATGGTAATATCATGCAGTAATCTGACTATGATAATATCAATATGATAATATAATGGGCCTAGCGGTTGCTGCAAACGAAAAATCTTAAGCTTTCAGCGACTATTCTGATCAAAGTTCTTTCACATTCTCCCTGTCTCTATTCCACCTCTCCTGTCTCACACACCAACACACACACAGGCACCGCACAAGCTGAGCGGGACATCTCGCAACACCACATGTGCCTTTGTTTTTAGCCACAGCAGGTCTAAAAAAAGATGGCGTCATTGTCGACACCCCAATTTTGTAGGGAATGTGGAGCTACAGTGGTGGCCAAAGGACAGAACACAATCTCTTTAGTCATCTCCACCATCACCATCCAACATAGCAATGTAGAGAGTTGTAGAGTAATGTTAGCTAATGTTAGCTTCCGTTAAGTTCAACAAGTACAACGTTAGTAATGTAAGCTTGTTTTGTGAATACCCAGAGCTAGTCAGCCCACTGTAACGTTAGCCAGCTAACAGGGTTTGAATGATGCTTGCAAACGTTAGCATTCGTTGTTGTTGAATTATTAAGTACCCATGGGCCTGTCTCATGAAGCAGGATTTGTGGGTTAGCGTTTAACCTCAGGTTTTTCATGACGGTGGCTCCCTTTTAACCAGTGTAGGCTACATCACCATTAAAAGTGACACACACACATGCTGCGCCGGAGCAGGTTAAATTCAGGCTAGCGAGCCAAACATATGAACACGCTCATAGCCAGATTGGAGAAAGCAGGGTAGACAGAGTGAGATTACCACCGTTGTGATACCACTTAGCCATGACTGCCTTTATTTCTTGCCAACTGCCAAGATACCCTGACTGGGTTGAACTGTTGACACTGACAGCTGATTTTCATTCCTGATGGCGAGGCAGCATCCATGAAATGACGTCAGGTCAAACTAAAGCGAGGGGGTCAGGTCAGCTAAATGTGCCTGAGTCTCTGGAGAAGAAGAGAAAGGCAGATGTGGCTAGTGCATGTAAGGATGAAGCCATCACAAGATCTTTGGCTTACTTTAAGTCTCCCAAGAAGACAACACTTTGCTGAAAAGGAGATCCCAAACACGTACAAGTCAAGGCTGAGGTTGAAAATGTATTGGCTGTTCGCTGAACGCTTCGCTTTTACAACTGATCTCTGAACAAGTATGTTTACCTGAGGATCATCCTTGTGAGCACATGGGTCACTACTGACAATGCCTCCAATCAAGGGCGGATATTTCATTTCACTGTTGGGGGGGACAATAAACAGAAAAATTTCTCAAGAGCAATTCCTGAAGGGGACACCAAAGGTGCCGCCAAAAGTACTGTTGTATTAAATGTATATAGAGGTCCATTATGAAACATTTCCATAAGCACTTCATTCCTTTCTTATGAAGATTTTATCAAATTGCCTTTGATATTACTGGGGTCTTTCTACTTGGCGTTTCGGTGCACTGAAAAATGATCGGATGTCTGTTTTTCTTTTCTCTGCCATTTTAACTGACCTGGCTGGCTGACAAATAGACACACACACACACACACACACAGCATGCAGGTTATTTACAGTAGTAGGTGAGATGCAACACCCATTAACTGAACTAAAGCTAATATATGCCTAATTAGATTTAGTTTTCCCGAAAAAGCAGATCTCTAATGTTTTGCTGTCAATGTGTAAAAGTCCAGAACGCTATGAAGCCTGCCAGAAACTTACTTATATTTTAACATAATGTTTGTTGTAATTATGACTTTTTTTATTAATTAAGTCTTCATTTATTTCCAAAATTATGAACAAAATAACATAGTGGCAGCCATTTTACATGCAGTAAGAAAAAAATAATATACTTAGAACCTAATTACATAGGGCAAGTTAATCTTAAATATTATATTATAGAAATATTACTGTTACCATCTACAAAAGATAAAGTATTTTGGTATGAAATCCCGCATTTTAATTTAACCAAGTATCCTGTATCATAAATACATGTCTGGCATTTGTAACAAACCAAACCGCTTGAAAATCGGTCGAAAATTCAGTGAGTTATGACGATTTTAATTGTGGATAGACCTCCTGCCTCCATACACATACATGCATTAGGAGACGCGGCTCGTGCCAACACGCTGACGCACGAGATTCAACCGCGAGGTAACGGAACAAAATGTAGTCTGGTTACAACTGTGAATGTGTTTTATTCTGTTGAGTGGTAGAAGTAAAGAAAAATGTCTGACACATCCTTTGTTTTAAGTTAACCTCAGCTTCTTACTGGAGGTCTGCCACCACTGACACACTTCCAGAGATCCTCCACACACACTCGTACCGAGGGCTAATGTGTGTGTGTGGGGGTTCGGGGAGGCAGGTAGGCAGTGGACCAAACCACTGTGAGGCGTATGAGAGGGGGACTCAATCTTTCGAAACTTAAAAACGCATTGTTTTGCGTCTATAATTAGCACAAGTGCTTTCAATGCATATTATTATATTATTTAAAATTATATAGTTATGTTTACAATGATATATTGAGGGGGACAACTCTCTGTTAGTCCCAGGAAGGGGGGGTCCGGACCCCCCTGTCCCCCCCGTGATTTCCGCCCCTGCCTCCAATATGAAGGCAGCATTTAAAACCCTCTTCCCAACAACTTGGACCATAATAATCTAGGCATAATCTGAATCTTGTTTTATTGCATAATGTTATTTGACAAGTAATATAATGGTTATCCCACCATGCAACACACTTACTTGAACACACACACACACACACACACACACACACACACACACACACCATATTTCCTGCATACTCCAGTCGCCAAGCTTATTGCGATAGATTCTGAGTATTTTTCTAACTTAATATTCTGTGTATATATGCTATTTGTTGTATGCTTGCAGGTTTGTTGAACAGCATACTGCAGTTGCAGCCACTCTCATGGCAGACAGATGCTCAAGACACCTTGTACTGAAGGGGACATACATCTCCAGCTTTGAGGACACATCTAAGATACTGAGCCACCCAGAGCTTTCAGGATTCCCAGGCAGCAGAGACCTACTTCACAATCTCTATCCTAAGACCAATCTTCCAGTATCTTACTGAGTCTATCCTGACTGAAGAGGACTACAACCTGTTCCTAATATAAAGTGATGCAAACGAGCGAAAAGAGAGTCGTGTGCATTCATTTCAATCATCCTGTCCTAACCAAAGCCGTGCGTCAACAAATACACTCAATCGGTTGCTCTGTGTCTATTTGTACAAACTTTTGCAGCCTGTTTGCAATTGTTTTCACTGGTTGAAATCCCACATGCTCCTCTTGTGTTGCTGCTCCATTCCTAAACCAACATGGACAAGGAACATTTTATCACAGAAGTGCAGAGCGGGCGGATTCTGTATGACCGACAGCATCCATTCTACAAAGATGTCTTGAGAAAGGAAAATGAGTGGTTGCTGAAGTTTTGGGTATTTCTAGTAAACTCAATGAATTTGTCGACTTTACCAACTAGCTTGACAGCGAATAAGCTTCCTGATTGGCTCTCGCTTTGTACCCCAGTGACATTGGACGGATGAGGACAATTTGCTGCGTGTTTTCATGTTCCATTCACTCACTTGCCTCTCGTTAGGAATGAGTGACAGCAACCTAGTGAGCAACATGAAACATGGCATCCGCACAGGCTTGCAAGAGCGATACCAAGGTGCAGACATGGACACAGTGATGAACATGGCACATGCGTCTTGGACCCTCATTTCAAGTTGAGCTTGAAGAGGAGAACAGTGCTTCCAGCTCTCATGATCCAAAAGGCTTGCCTGGCATTTTCAAAATGATCACAGTTTGTAGACAGCAGGAGAGAGAGGAAGCAGCAAACAACGTTGAACAGACAGCAATCCAAGAAGTCTCTATAGGTACACATCCATGCCCAACGTCAGTACTGGTGAAGATCCACTGCTGTGGTGGAAAACTCGTGAGGCAGAGTTTCCAAGACTGGCAAAACTGGCACGCAAGGTCTTTTGCATTACAGCTACATCCGAAAGAGTTTTTAGCTCTTCAGGGAACACCGATCTGAACCTGCTTGTCTTCCTTCATAAGAACTTGCCATAGATGAGCCCCCCCCTCTCTCTCTCTCGCTCTCTCACACACACACACACACACATGCACACACACACACACACACACACTTACAAATGCATACACACACGCTCTCTCCCTCTCTCTCTCACACCAATCTGAACATGCTTGTCTTCCTTCATAAGAACTTGCCATAGATGAGCTCTCTCTCTCTCTCTCTCTCTCTCTCTCTCACACACACACACACACACTTACAAATGCATACACACACACTCTCTCCCTCTCTCTCTCCACCTCCCTCTCTCCCTCCCTAATTTTTTCATTATATATTAATTTACAGAGATACTGTATGTGATGTTCATTTTTTGTGAATTTATGTGAATCAGTTAGATTTTTTTTTTTCAGAATGAGAAATCAGAAATATTAAAAATGTGGTATGTTCCGTGCTATTGTAAAAAAAAAAAAAGATGATTTTTTGGAAAAAGTTTTGGCATAAAGTAAAATAAAAATTGTATTAGGAAACTGATGTTCTTTGTTCTATATTTGAACAAAAGTAGATGTGCTTGGATGTAGCCAAAGAACAAAAAACAAAGTTAAAGATTAATTTTGAGTGATTATTATTTGTATTATTTTTTAATGATTGCTGCTATAGATATTGTGATATTATCATCCTTATATATTTTGCCACGATAATTGAACAGTGAAAATAGTGTTGTGACAGCTCTAGTGTGCAGCATACATGCTAAACTAAGCTAAACTTAAGCCATGTAATTTAGAAAAGAACATCCAGACATTGGTAGCTATATCCTCTCTGTAACACCTAGCATGAACATATGGTTTTAACCCACACATTAGCAGTTAAAATTAACATGCGGATTTAAATGTCAAGGTTAAATTTAATATGGGGCTTTAAAGAGCACTGGGATCACCTTATTTTGCCAAGATTAATTGTCATGGTGGATTTAGTGCTATATTTGTCTTGAAGCTGAAGAAAAAAAAAGAATGAGAATCAGAACGATAGTTCATTTTAACTGTCAACATAATTGTGAATATCTGTACTCCTCACACAAAAATGGGACTGTTCGAACTCTTTTACTCTTTTTTAAGTATTTATTTATGTATTTATTTATTTATAGATTTACTGCATGGGATGCAGCAGGATGGCTCCCTCTTCATTAGTACAAATTATTGCATAAGGCAGCGGCCAGACAGAAACAGATTAAATGTATGAATTTTGTATATGGATCTGTCACTCTCCATTTTTTGTCTGACTTGAATACGAAACAGAGGCGTGGCGTTTTTGAAAAAAGGTGGATAGATAATTTGTAAACACAGAAATGTGGATCTTGACAATTGCCATTCCCGTATAGGGATGCACTTGCTAGCCAACTGAAATATCAGTATCAGGATTCATAATTTGAACATTGCGTTTACAGTAGACAACCAACCTAGAAGACCATTCGCTGCACTACTTCTGCCAGGCCATACTATTCTGTTTCTGTCTTTGTAATTTGGTAGGCTGGTGCTCATTTACATCTCTGGGAAGCTGTGTATGAGTGAAATTAGTTGCTATGGCCATGTTGAAAATTGAGAGGAAAGGCAAGCTCCACCTTCACCGACTCTGATAGGCCAGTGAACAGTTAATGGATAATTTAAGAGGAAATGAGAGGTAGGAACAACAATTTCACTGCTTTAACTCTCAACTATCAGTTAAAACCTATACAGGGATGTGCATGTTTGAATTTAACAGGGGATTTTTATTGTTTAACTGCCTTAGCAACAGTTACGTTTAACTGTTTGAATTTTAACTGCTTTTCCACAGAGAGCATTTTCTGGGGGAGGTTTAGCCTCTTAGCCACATGCTAACAACAGCATGCTAATAGAGCCAACAAGTAGTAAACACAGCCATCTGTTTAGCTGGGGGGAAGGTTAGCATGCTAACGTTGAATGCTACAGCTCATTGGCAGACAACATGAATCCCCCTATCCTGCATCTGTCCATCATTTGTACTACAGTGGTAACCATGGCAGATCCTGTACGTATCACACATTACTAAAACAACAGTCAATGCACCATGTTATTTTTCAAATGCTGAAAAGTAGCCTACAACTGAATTGGCACACTGTACTACAACACAAAGGCTCCCAAACAAACAGGGCTGTATGTAGGACTGTGTGTATAGGATATTTATCTTTCCATGCAAAGTTTAGGCTTTAGAAAAATCTGGACTTGAGAACTGCTGCGCATTCTCTACAGTTTACACCTTGCGTACATATACTTTGAAGCGGTTTTGGGAATGGTGTGTAAAGTTATGGTAAAGTTAGACTAATACAAAAATGTATCCTGTGTTCTCACTCCACACTATAATTGATCAAGCCATTATAACATTTTCAAAGACTTTTATTTTTTACTTTACACATCGACCTGCGTTTTATGATGTTTGATTTTTTGCAATGGGTTCTAACGTGCATGTATGTGTGTGTATGTGTGCATGTGAGGCTGTTGAGGATGGGGCCATATCATTATGACCTAACTGTATGACCCAAACGAACACTTTGTGACCCAAACACCCTTTGTGAATTCACGTGCATTTGCTTCTGTGTATTTGCTTATGTTTGTGCTTATGTACAGGCATATGTGTGTGTGTCTATGCATGCATGTTCATGTCTGTTTTTGTAAGGCGAGAGAAAAAAAATTCACTGAACCCTAAAGACCCAAATTAACACCTTGCACCTGTGTGTGTGTGTGTGTGTGTGTGTGAGAGAGAGAGAGACAGAGAGTACAAATGTGCTTGAGTGTGCTTATTTGTGTGTGCATGTACATATGCGTATTTGTGTTTATGCATGTGCATGTGTGTTCGTGCACGTGCTTTTGTATGCTCATGTGAGTGTGCTTGGGTGTGTGTGAGTGTGTGTGTAGTGACAGATGGCCAGTTTAATAACCTTGCTAGCATGGTCGCCTGTGGGGTTGGCAGGCCCATGATGAGGGGAGTGACCTTGTTTTTTAGGACCTCACAGAGAGCAACCTGTTACAGTTGAGAGAGTGTGTGTGTACCTACGCGCACACTTGCGTATGTGTGCATGTGTGTGTGTGTGTGTTTGTGTGTGTGTGTGAGAATATATGTGTGTTTGTGTGATAGCATCATTCCAAATCAAATCAAGGTCATGGGCAAGGTTCAACCCGCTCTCCTCCCCTTTCTCTCTCGAACCTCTTTCAGGGGAAAACTCATTGAGACCTGTGTCTCTTTTTTTACAAAGATGCCCTGGACAAAAGCACAGAAAGAAATAAAAAACATTGGCTGCAAAGAAAAGGCTGAAACTTAGAAAACAAAAACATGCATAGAAATAATAAACAAGTACAGTATGTCATATTATAACAAGGCACAGCACAAAAAACATACCATTTCCTCCACCAACAGTGCTTGGACGAAGATTTTGAATCCTCCCAGAGAGATAAGTGAAACTAATTTCAAGCTGTTTTGAGCAACCCTCCATGTCCTTGAAGCAGATACTGAAAGCTGTTTTACCAAGTTCAGTATTTACATAAGGGACATTAAGGACTAGCCAGACAACATGCTTAGGAGAAACCTGGTGTGAGATACACTGGTGGGATTGAAATCCCTCACCCTGAGTGCATCAAAGAGTTTAAGTGCAAAAGGTGAAGCATGCACATACAGTATATATCACATCTCCATAACCCAGGATTGACAGTTAAGTTCTACAATCCTCCTTCTGCTATCAAAAGAAAAACAATTTCTATTTCATCAAATCCCATTTCTCACATTCTCCTTCTTCCATCTCTCTGTCTTTCTGTTTACAAATGAATCTTTCTCCCTGTTTTTTTGTTTACCTGCCACTGTTTGTTACTGTTTCTCTCCTGTTATCTGTTCTACATTAGTGCTTCACCTCTGAATTACCTTTCTCTCTTTCATACGACTGGGCTGAAAACTGCCATGACAAACCAGAACATTACCGTGTGTGGGAGTGTTTGCGTGCATGCATTCAGGTGTGTGTGCAAATGAGCGTGAAGGGGGGTGTGTGTATGATTGAGTGTGGGGGTGCATGCTTGCATGCAAGGTGTGTGTGTGTTTGTGGCTTTGTGTCTGTGTGCCAGGATGTGTAATCAGAGCCCAGAAGATCCTGTAGTGGTAATAATAGCAGAATAGAGGATGGTAGAGTACAGCAATAACTCTCTCCATCTCAATCTCTCTCTGTCTCTTTCTTTCTCCATCCCTCTTGATCTCAATATCTCTGCCTTGTTGAAAGCAGCAGAGTAATAACATGCACGACTGTTACTCTCTATGTTGCATCTTTCTCCTCCATCTATAATATATGTTCTTGTTCTCTGTGTTTAAACATTTCTTTCTCTCCTCTCTGCCTCCTTTGGGGTATTTTTTAGTTAGGATGAGGCTTTAGTTTGATGTCTGATGTTCCTCTCTCATGGTATCGAGGGGGGAGGTGGTGGAAGTGAGAGAAGGTGGAGGATGAGGAGATGAAGAGAAGATGTGGAGGAGAGGAGAGCATGAGACAATGAATCACTGTGTGGAGGAAGAGAGACCAGAAAAAGAGGAAACAAGAGAAAGAACACAAAGAGAGAAAAGAGAAAGGACGGTTAAAATACACAAGCAGTCCTGTACATGATGGGGATGTGCAGAATTGGCCAAAACAAAAAATCTTTCAAAAGCATATGGAGTGATGGACGCCTCTTACCTGGATTTGTCTTATTTTCTGCCCATGTCTGATTTATACTGTCACAGCCCTGCTACACATAAACTCCCATGAAAGTGAATAAAGTCCCCATGGGTGTTTGAGGAGTCGCCTTTTCTATCTTTCCAAATTCAATCTCTATGTAGCACTTCCAGATTTTACATTTTGACCATATTATGGGTTCAGATTCTAGTTCTGATACGATTTCTGGCTTTTGGAGGGGTTTCTTCATGTTCACAAATATTAGTGGGACCGTCCTAGACTTATAGGAGATTGATAGAGACCTATAGGTGTTTGATATCTTCATGTTTTACAACTCATTTGAAGTTTCAAAGTCCCAGCCCATTTTCTGGCACATAAATAATAGGGATGCGTAATTTCTGCAAGGATAGGACATATAGAAAATAATCTCTGTGCAACTTTCAGACACAAGGAAAGTCAAAATTAATTTATAGCTCAAGTTTAAGTGTCACATCTTGTGTCAAGTCCTTGTGTCAAAAGCACAGTCATTCAATGAAAGTGTGAAGGAATGACTCAAATCCAATAGCAGGGCAACTGTGGCAAGTGCTGAACTATGATTAGATTGGGCTCCAGGCTGTCAGTGCTGTGGGAGACACATCTGTAAACCTTTCCTCCCCCGTCTCTCCTCTTCTTCAGTTCCTTAGTCCTCAGCTGTAATCAGTACCTGTTAACATTGTGATTAGCTCTAAATATTGATGAGGACATCACAGCTGTGTAATTAGTTCACTGGACTCATCAGTTTCCTCTGCCCTCTAGCTGTCGTGTTTATACACACGCACCCACACACCTACACACACACACACACACACACACACACACACACACACACACAGAGAGCCACTACACAACACAGGATTTCTAGGATCTTGAAGAAAATCCACTTCTGTTAATTGATCGAAAGTGGCAAGTCCAATCCACTTTCAAACAATTACAGAAGTGGATTTTCTTCAAAATTCAAATAGAAAAAACGATATTATCCATAATATAATTCACATTGAATGGGTTTGTTGTTATGATTCTGTAGCCTGGTAAGACCATCCTGATCACGTGACCTCACATTCTGTTTCGCTCCACGGATCAGTCTGGACTTCTAGCCGCCCACATCGATTTCAGTGGGCGGGAGTACTTGCCTTGACAGACAAACTCCTTCAGCCAATCAGCGAATCCAAATTCAAATCCAGTCGGAAGAACGGCGAAAACATCTTTTCCACCGAGAAACTCCGCTAGTGCATACTCTTGTTCTTGTTTAATTGTTATTTGAGTATATTTCTGCAATAACTGCACTTATGCTGTGTTTACTCTACTAACGTTAACGTTACCGCTCGTTGCTTCGGGAGACGCCATTACTGTTTTGCCAGCGGCGGCCTGTATTTCACGTCATCAACTAAGACGCAGTCCCTGATTGGTCCGGTTACGTCATCAACTACGACGCAGTCCCTGATTGGCCCGGTTACGTCATCAACTACGTCGCAGTCCCTGATTGGCCCGGTTACATTGTAATTTCAGGAAATCGATGTGGGTGGCTAGAAGTCCAGACTGATCCGTGGAGCGAAACAGAATGTGAGGTCACGTGATCAGGATGGTCTTACCAGGCTAATGATTCTGGGCAAGCTAGCCTGATTTGCAATATGGATTATGGTTTTGAATAGCAAGGATGTTGATCAGCTGCATGTTTTATGAACTCTTACTACTAAACTATACTCCATTCAACCCCATGCTATTCTACTCTATTTGACAGGTTCTGGAGTGCTGCACTGCATAAAAACATACATTTTCATACTGTTGAACTGAACACCACTCTAATCCTTTTTTTCTCTATTCTACACTACCATATCCTCTATGTTCTTCAGTGCTCGACTCCACTCTGTTCTACTCTTCCATTTTAAATCATTCAGCAGCCGATAATTCTTGGCATCACCCAGCAGGCTGTGTGCCATTTTAATCCTCCTGCAACCGACCTTTGTGTCTTGACTCCCTGCCCGGTTGTGCGCCGCGCTATGGAACACCGTGTGAATTTGGTTTCCTCATGACCCACCTGTAGATCCTGACCTGCATTCAGCAGGCTGACTTGTATGCCGACGTCGTCAATTCAAATCCCTTGACCTGTGCCACATTCCATCATCACCCCTTTCTGCAGCTCTTTCTCTCCCGCCCCGTCTCCTG
Organism: Centroberyx gerrardi; assembly: GCF_048128805.1. Lineage (NCBI taxonomy): Eukaryota > Metazoa > Chordata > Actinopteri > Beryciformes > Berycidae > Centroberyx > Centroberyx gerrardi. Next base: position 17,232,929 of record NC_136002.1, on the reverse strand, counting down.
TTTCCTCCTCCTACTCTGTCTCCGTTCACTATCAAATGAAGTAGAAATACCTTAAAAATGATCCTAAGCAAACAATGAAAAACACTAGTGTTTTGTTGTGTAGCGTTCCGTGTTATTGCGGCTTTTGAGTGCCTGCATGTCATGCTGTTTGGTGTTAATCATGTCTTCATAGAGCATGTTTATGCCCAGTGTTAATCAGGGCTTCTGCTGAATGTCTCTGTGAACAACAGGCTGCTAAATGTCAACTGTTACTGGATTATCTGCTGCCTGGGACCCCGTGATAATGATATGTGGAGTGTGTGTTTCTGTGTGGGTGCTTTTGAAATTGCGCATGCGTGTGTGTATTTATTTGTGTGTGTGTGTGTGTGTGCGTGTGTTCATACAGTGATTAAGACAGGCTATTTCTCTTTTCCTCGCTCTCTGAACGATTGCCTTTTGAGTGTAAACCCTTTATTCTGCCGCTTTTATTCAATCGGAGAGAGAGACGGAGAGAAAGAGCAACGGAGCAAGAAAGAGAGAGTGTGAAAGGAAGAAAGAGACAGAGCCACAGAAAAGGAAAGAGAGGAAGCGAGATGTAGAGGGAGAGAAATAAAGGCAAAGAGGGAGTTATAGCGGGTTTATAATCCCTGTAGTGCTTGTTGTTGTGCCTGTCTGCAGGGTGGCAGAATTTGAACACTTCATAAAAGCCCGGCTTGGGCTCCGCTATCCCAACTCACACAGCAGGCTGCAGCAAAGAAGCATAAGTGCTTCTTTCATTGTTCCCTCCAACTAGTAACAAAAATATGGAGAAAGAAAAATGCATAAAATGAGAAACACCGACATGAAATGATAAACGCTGAACAACTGGATAAGCATAACAACTTATTCTATCAAACGCTTGGTCACATAACACAGTGGTTCTCAACGTGGGGTCCGGGGACCACCAGGGGTCCTTGAGGGGCTTCCAGGGGGTCCCCAGCACGTTGATGAATTGTTAAACTTCAGCATTATTTCATTTACAAGAAGTTAACTCATTTAGAGAATGTAGAAGAATGACTGTTTTGGTCATAGTTTCTCTGTTATCTCTCTACCTACAATACAGATAGTCTTGGAGTTCTGGACAAAATCATAACAATATTCTCAGATCTGGGTCAGAGAGACAAAATCTCATCAAATGTGGGTCCGTGGCACTAATGTGTACTAAATTAGGGGTCCTTGGTATGAAAAAGGTTGAGAATCACTGACACAACACACACCAGAGTGTACACACATACACTAGTAATGAGTGTCTCATTAAAAGTAGATTACTCAGAGCTAATTGCATGTTTAGAGTCTGCTAGATAACAAGGTCACCTTTATTTCCTCTTCCTTTTGAACTCACTTTTCCCCTTTTCCTGTCCACTTTTCCCCTCTCCTCCTCCCCCTCCTCCTCACTTTCTTCTTGCTTCTCGTCTTACGCCTCCCCATTCTTCACCTCTGCTCCTCCTTTCTCCCTCTGTCCCTCTCCTCCTTGCTGCTCTTCATCTACCGCATCGTCATCCTCCCCTTTCTCCACTCGCCATTCTTTTCCTTCTCCTCTTTCTTCTTTACCTCCCGCTATTTCTCTGCCTTTACCAACCCCTCCCCTTCCCTATTTTCTACCCTCTCTTCTTCCTCCTTCACGCCTCTTCTCCGCTTCCCTTTCTTGCACTATGTCTCTGCCTTTCTACCCCTCTTCCCTCCCCTCCTGTCTCCCTCATCTTAATTTGATCTTTTTCTCCACCCCTCCTCCCTTTTCTTTCTCTCCTACTATTCCTACTCATCTATAGTGCCTCCCTCTCTTCCTCCTCTTCCCCCTCTACTTCCTTCCCTCTCTGAGTGCGGATCTTTGTGAAAAGAAAGAGTTGCCAGAATTACTGATTTCCCTAATTACTTGTACAATTTAGGTTAAAATTCTGCCATATTTATTGGACTAGGAACAGCATATATACACTAGATCAGGGCGTTGAGTGAGTGGTATTCTGCTGGTCAAGGTCCTCATGCATCTCATGCACAGTGGCCCAAGCTGGCCTAACGTGCACACCCTCACTACAAACAATAACTGTGAAACCATCGTCCACCACCGTCGTATTCTTGCGGCAGTCATACTGTAAAATTAATTAAGTAAAGCCCTGCTTGCTCCTGTCACCCGCCTGTTGTTGTCGTATGGCTTCCCCTCTCCCCTCACCCCCCCTGGCCCGCTACTATCTGTGTCAGGGTCGTTAGTAGCAGCCAGGAGCAGGAGGGTGTTTGTGTGGTCTGCTCTCTCTCTTTCACACACACCCCGTTCTGTCTACTCATACATGTCGAGGCACGCCACCTCTTTCTGTCTAGGTGGGCCATATGCTCTCCCCGGATCTATTGCATTTTCAAGTGTGATACTTCTTGAAATGTCTTTCAAAATTCTTCACCATTTGGTCCTTTTCCGGCGATACAGTCATATTCTCCAACGCAACCTCTCTCTCACCTATACTGTCAGAAGAAACACCTATTCTGTCCGGGACAGAACAGAGAATCCCGTGAGAGGCCACTAGGAGGGAAGGAAGGTGGTGGTGGGAAGGTGAGAAGGTGATGGAGAGGAAGGAAAGGAAGAGTATATGGCCAGTCTAATACACATTTTCCCCCACCTAGATAATAGTAATAGAGAAGGAGGTGACATGCATCGACATGTATGAGTAGACCAGAAAGAAAGTATGAACGGAGACAGAGAGAGAGACAATACGGGTTTATTGGGATGTTCATAAATTAGGGGGAAGGGGGCCAAAAAAGGTGTCTATTATATACTACTAATAATAATGAAAAACAAAGCTGTATGATTTTGTTTAAATTTTTTTATGATGTATAAGTCCAGAAATGGAAACAGGGAAATATTTAATAATGCAGTGAGTATTAATATAAAATGTATACCTTCTTTTGAAACACCCAGTACCATTGGAAATATATCACAGCTTTTAGGCCTATTTTATCTCTGGTGTTTCTCTTTCTTTCTTCTCTAGGCCTATAGAATTTTCAATTTCTCCAAAATCAAAGCAAGTGCTTTCACTGTATTAAAGCGAATGAGACTGTCCCGCTGAGAGCGCCAGTCTCAGCGGGACAGTCTCTTCTTACATGAAGAAAAATAACAGACTAAACTTCAAAATGTCATGCTTCTCCTATAGGCACAAACTGGCGCTAAACATTAAAGTATAGGCCCAGCAATAAATGTTAAGACCTCGCTGCAGACACACCCCATAATCATCTGGGTTGTTTGTTATTGACGTTTACATTGACCAACAATGTTGTTTATCTGGACCATAAAAAATGGCAGGAAAGACTGATGATGGGAATGTGTACTACCTAAGCAGTCTGTGTGTATGTGTATGCATGTGTGTGTTTATGTGTGTGTGTGTGTGTGTGTGTGTGTGTGTTTGTGTGTGCGCCTGTGTGTGTAATGCGGTGCCAGCCTCGTATTTCTCCTGCTGAGTGTGCTGAGACAGTAGTTCTCTGGCGGTTTCTAGGCCAAGGATGCTACAGCAAGTGATCTCAGTGTGGTCCATTTAGAGTGCCAAGTCTAACACACACACACACACACACACACACACACACACAAAGCTCAAACAGATCAAAAAGCACGCAGGTACACACAGGCACACACACATATGCATACAGTTTTGTTCTAAACACACACACACACACACACACACACACACACATATACATCTAGAGCTGATGATGAGAGTTCCCTGACTTACCATTCAGTTCTGCACCAGATAATCTTCAGTTACACAAGTTCTTCTTGTTCAAGTTCAGTTCTTGTTCTGTTCTGTCCTGTTTTATTCTGGTCTGGTGCGGTCTGCTGTTCTCTGTTTTTTTCTATTCCGCTCACTTCTGTTTTGGTCAGTTCTGATCTGCTCCGCTCTGTTCTAGTTGAATCTGTTCTGTTTTGATCTGGTCTTTTTTGTTTTGTTCTGTTGTGCTCTGCTCTGCTTTTACTGGCTGTTCTGCTTTCATGTGCTCTGTTCTGTTCTTCAAACAATGGAACAAATTACTATTTTAATTTGAGGAATAACATTGCAGTGAAAGAGTTACGTACTCTAAATATCAGAACTTGAATGTTCAAAAACTTGTGAGACTTCAATTCCTCTGCTCCATCCCCTAAATCATTTTTTGCCATAATTGGTAGGCCTATTATTCTCATCACAAAGCAGCAGATAAGGTCTTGTGTTAATTTGTGTGTAAGGGAAAGGCTAAGAGCATATAATAGGAATGGGGCTCTTTATTTTTCATCGTCCTCTAAAAAGACAAAGAAGCAGTATTTTGCATCTTATTCCTTATTTTCTGCTTTTGTGACATCTTTATGTTTAGCAATCTTAAGAAACAGTAAAGGCATGGCTCCCCTGCAAATACACCACCAAAATTCAACAGGCTGTATGAAGCTTCTTCTCAAATAGAAAGCATACTGTATTATGATCCTCAGGACATTTGAACTATTTGACCTGAAGATGGAAACTTTAAATGTAAATCAGGAAATGGACAGATGGAAATACTTCATTATTAGCCTTAAGTCAGTATTCAAATCACATTCAGAACTATGTGCTGAGGTCAATTTCTCTGAATTTGACAGTAATGTATGTATTACGTTGCAGTAAATGCCTTTCCCTTGTGCCACTGTACTAATCACTGTCTTTTGTATGTGAGCCCGCACCTGACACCGATCACGTCACTGTCAGAAAGAAGAGTAAAAGAGGGTGCCGACAAAGACAGTTCAAGTTTCTGACAAAGACTCCTGTCAAACTGCGTCAGGCATGTCCGTTTTCAAATAAAAGAGCCCTGCACATTATATAAAGAACAATCAATGGCTGCAGTCTGTTCTTGGGAGTCGCTGTCACGGCACAGCTGGGATTTTTAATATGAATATTATTTAAAGTTCGTTCATCATTCCTGGCATGACAAACGCTCATTCACTATTCATTCACACTGCTCAAACCTTCACCAAGCGTTCAGAGCTCATTTGCTCTTTCTTCTTCTTGCAGCCTTCTCCAACAATCAAGATTTTTGGGCTCCATTCACATTACAGGCCTTAATGCTCAATTCTGATTTCGTACCCAGATCCGATTTTTTTGTCTTAACTGTTCTTATTTGAAAAGTAACCCATATCTGACATCAGTGTGGACAGACCATAACAACAACAAATGATGTCATATTTGCGAGACATTACATCGTGGAAACTGGTGAAACTGCGGTCCAAGCGTTAATTTTAAGGAGTATTTGCAGTGGAGGTTCGAACGAGACTTCTTCTGCTGCTGAAGATGAGTTCCATCATTGTTGCTGTTGTCCATCTTTTTCTGAAGTGCGCCAATGCAGAGTGATGACGACACTGATCTGCGCTGTGGAGTGTGAGGTAAAAACCACATGAATTCCGATCTGACTGGACAGACTCGGTGAAGGTCGTATTGCAGCGTATCAGATATGTATCGGATCAGATTCCATGTGTTTTTTAGAAGCTCACAAATCAGATCATGTAGGCATGTGGGCCACTTACCCCTGTAGTGTGAACGTAGAGTTTGAGAGATAGTTAACTCTTTGTGGAATGACTATATAAGGAACTCAGAAATCCTTCAGACTTGATTAAGATCAATCCAAATTATTGGTAGGTATATTTAAATTTGGGATTTGTCCCTACATTTCATACCTAAATCTACACCTGTGGTAGTCAGTACCAGTGGAATCAAGGAAACCTCCTTAACCTGTGTAGTCAGAATCAACAGAAATTATAGCGTGTGTAGATAGTATGATGTCTGCTTTAGGACGGAAAGTGAAAAAGGGAACGGGAAAGTGGAAAGCATTTGGGACAGTTAATTCGCTACTCCAGCATCAAAAAATGGACGTTTGCTATTGATGAAGTTTCCCATAATAACTGACCCAAACCCACAATGTGACTCACGGCCTATCAAAGTTTTTATGCACAACCAGTGCAAATTTACACCCATTAGCCTGAAGCTGCTGACTGACATTAGTGGCGTTACAAGTTAGAAAACAGCACTGACTGTAACAGTGACTGTAAGTTATGTTAACTGTTGTGCTCACATTTAATTCCCCAGTCATGTTTTTTAAAGTTTTGTCAGTGATGTCATATTCTGGGCATGCTCACAGTGAGGTCAGACCTCCTGGAGAGGAAACAACGGTGCATCCTCCGCTGAAGGAGACTTCAGAAGCAGCTTCTTTCGTCTCCTCCACTCTTGGGACGGCAAGCAAAATGGCGGCACCAACATCCATTTCCGGGTCACGGAGGAGAGGCGGAGGTAGTGGAGGGAAGGAGGAGTGATCTTTGGAGCTTTGGGATCCACCCTCTGTCTCACTTTCCTCTTCATTTCCTCCTTTCTTCCTCCTCCCCAGCCTCTCTCTCTTTCTTTTTCTGTCACTCCTCTTTTTGTTCCTTCAATCTACTCCTACCCTCTGCTTTCATTTCACCACCTCTTCTTGTTACCGTTCTTCCCTTCATTCCCTCTCTCTTCTCCACATCCTCCTTTTCTGTCACTGGTGATTTCTCCATCTTCTGCTCCTGTCAATCCTCCTCTTCACCTCTCCCCCGCCCTCTCCTGTCTTCCTCCCTGGCTGTCAGTCTGTCCTTTCCCCTGGAGGCAGAGTTGGTTTCAAAACAAACAGTTTCAGACAACAGATAATAAAGCCATGGAATCAAAGCAAAGGCAGAGAGAGAGAGAGAGAGAGAGAGAGAGAGAGAGAGCAACTCACTGTTTTACCCAGGAGTGGGAAAGAGAGAAAGAAAGAAATATAAAGAACAAGAGATGGACAGAGAGAGAAGGGAGGGTAAATGGGGAGAGAGAAGAACAGAAGGGTAAGGGAAGAAAGGAGAAAAGGGGAATGAGGGAGAGATGAAAAGACAAAAAACAGCAGTGAAGAGATAAGTGGGTGGTACACCAATAGTGAAAGCACTGCATTCAATCCAACTGCTAACTAATAGCAAAAAAGATGCTATTGACTTTGCCTGTTGAACCAATACTGAAAGGCGTGTATTGAATCTGTCTCCTACACGAACCGAGCAAAGACTGCATTGAAATGTTTTTTTGTGGTTTGTTACATGTAACCTAGAAAGCTATTTTAGGAGTTAAAAAAAGCAGACTAGCAGATTAGCAAGAGGCTGATCTCTTCTTTTTTTTTTTTTTTATTAAATAGTGTTCCACATAGGAAAACACACAACAAAAGTAAAGGCATAGGCACTTCATGACAGAGGATGGGGGGTGCTTATGAGCCACCAAAGCTTAAAAAAAAAAAAAAAAAAAGTGAAATGTCAATTTTTTTTAAAGGGCACTAGTGCTGTGAGGTGATCTATTGGCCTGACAGGTGTGATTGAAATGGTCCAAATCATCGTGTCATGCATGAGCAATCCCCATAGTTATGTGACAGAAGTCCTGGGAATATTTTCAGCAGCTCTGTGCCTTTCAACAATAAGCTTATGAAGACTTTAGTCATTAGTGCCATCTGAAATACAAACACTGTACAGAAAGTGAGACCTTCAGCCAGAGAATGTTTGCTACAACTGGTAATAAAGTTATATCTGGTGTTAAAGGCACTGTTGTTTTTATCATGCTCCCCACAAAAATCCGCGCAAGCATGTGCAAGATTTGTCAAGGAGCACAAGCTACCCCCCGGGTACACAGAGCACAGAGCAAACAGACGCACATCCTACTGATACGATCAATATAGCTGTCACAAGACATGATAAGATAACATGACATACACACAATAAAGAGCATCTCTAAATAATGGAACAAAACCAATGCAGGTGAAGCCTGGAGTTGTGGAGGGAAATGTCACGAGCACCAAGCTATAAACAGCAGCAGCAGCAGCATGAATGTGCAGCAAGGATGAGTGTGCTGTTCGTCAATCTGCCGATAGCAACTATGAGACATGACTGAGTGTCCTTCCTGGACCACCACAAACTCCATATTCCTCCAACCTCCAATTTCTTTTGTTTTGTTCTACTTGCATTGAACAAGATCATCACATCTCCTAGGCTGGTGACACACCAGAGGATTATCAGGTCAATTTGCACCATACTCGGACATGGAAAAACCCACATCTGAGGCTGGTTGGGACCGACGGTCACGACAGATTATCTAGTGGCGTGAAGGGTTTGCAGATTCAATCTTAACCACCCAGATCGTCTCACAGACTGATCTGAGCCGCCCCGATCATATCAAACATGTTTGATATTTACGACATGATGTCTGTCCTGTGGTGTGCGTGGACCTTTTTTTCTGAAGATGCCCACTCACCTCAGGTTCTCAATGAAAAGTGAGATCCAGGCGAGAGTTGCTGCCTCTGGCCTTCCAAATCGACTCAGAGCTCCTCATTGGTCTCTGGATGAAAGGAAAAAAGGTACACCATTATTGTTGTAAGGCATTAATGTTATGTAGCAAGCTATATTTATTCAGACATATTTGTTTACAACCTCAACGCTAATTGCTAGTCTAAGCTAACTTAAGTACCAAAATCAAAGCAAGCTTGCTAGTCGTATAACCTCAGTGGTAAATTACCACAAGCAGGCTAATAAGCAGGCAGGCCCATAGAGCCGTATGTGTTTTTAACAGTAAAAGTCTTTTCAAATGGGACTATTGCCAGCATAGGCACTTAGTTGTCTGCAGGGTTGAAAGTGACTGCCTCAAGGCTTCGAGGCCTTTCTTTGACTTTGACCATACAGTTACTTGAACAGTTGCTTTGACTTATTGTGAATGCGCTATATGCTCTAGCTCTGTGCAGAATCACAGATTAGCTTAACAATTGACTCAGTGTCCCAGTTATGAGCAAGCAAAGCTCATAACCCTCACCTGACTGCCACTATGTTTCATCTCGACAGCGGGACATTCATCAATATTAAGTTGCAAGACTAATGTAGCCCACCAGTTATTATTCATCTCAATTACAAAAAGAAAGGGAAAGGAAGGAGAGGGGTGAGTAAAGGAACTCCAGGACAACAAACTTCCTCCCTCTATAGAACTATAACATCCATCTTTTCATTTACAGCAGAGGGTGGGGTATTTAATAAGTGCCATACAATCAATTTTCAATGAATGTAGTCAAACAACTAAGGAAAATGCAATTAAAATTGCTTGTTCTGGCCAAAATGATGAGTAGCCTACCTGAAAGGAGGTGTTTGTGTGTATACATGTGTGTGTGAGTGTGTGTGTCTAAAACCGGGCTGTATGTATGTGTGTTTGTCAGTGTGTGTACATGTGTGTGTGTGGAGAATATTTGAGTAGAGGCAAAGTAGCTGAAGGTCACTCTGAATGGAGGAAGATAAATTGAGTGGAGACACGAACAAGCTTATTACTGTGGAGCGCGTGCACACACAGCACACCCACTGACACGCACGCAAGTTCACATCGCCGCACATTGCAAAGACTTATTACTGCTACTGTAGTGACATGAATTGCTCCTCCTCTCATTCCCTCTGCCTGCCTCTCACTGCGATAACCCCACAGTTGCTTGGGCGTAAAGCCATTGATATACATAAAAAAAAACAGATGCAGCCTCTTTTATTTGTTCTCTCCAAACCATTCTACTGGAGCTTGTTCATGTCCCATTTGTGGCATTCTGGGTATTGTGTTAAGAGCCTAATGTACTAAAGTATTAACGCAAAAGTCAATCCCAGCTCAGCTAGCTTAGTGCAAGATGGCGTGTCAATAAATTATGATCTACTGCCACATTTTGAACTAATAGACCATTTGATTTAGACAATGATGCCTTAAATTGGGTCAAATCTATATACTGTTGCTGAATTTTAAAAATTCCAACAAAAGTGATTAATTTACTGCTTTTAGCAGCATTTGAGTGTACGTTACTACTGTGTGTTATGTGTTGGGCTCGTCAGTCAAAAAAAGTAATATTATTACTTAATTACTCCAAGGGAGCAGGAATTTCCTACATTACTCATTATTACTTGTCCGTTATACAAAATGGGTAATTGCAACCTCTCTTAAATCCAAGAAGTGTGTGTGTATGCATGATAGGAGTGAGTGACACTATGTTGTCTTTAAAAACTCCAGTGTCGTGGTAGCACAGTGTTGTTGTAACTAAGAGAACTACTGAACAAAATATTTGATTCACGCGTTGACTTTGCTAAAAAGTGGAAATGCTTACCTGTAACTATCAGGGTTGGATTGGCCCTTCCAGAGAAGTTCTGCTTTGCCACCAACATCTTCATCTCAGCATAAACCACAGCACCAGACTCCTGGTGCTTTTCATAGCATGCCCACGATGCTGAGCTGCTTCCGATGCACTGCCATCACCTTCTTAATGCTTATCTCTTTCTTTGCAGTGACAGACATCATCTCAACCCCCATGATCCACACAGAAATCAACTTGACAAACTTTGCAGAGGGCAAACCCTTTCCCTCTAAAACTTTCAGAGAGAAAGGTGAATTTGTCCTCCCACGATGACTGAAACTTACAGGTGTATTCCTTTTTCTTCTCCATTTCTTTTTCGCAGTATATGCACGTTTGGCTCCAATCACCACTGAACTAATCTATTTTGTTGACTTTGTGACACTATAAGGCCTAGATTTTTGGTGTTATTGTTTTTAACAAATAGTAAATGAGCTGATTTGAAATTTGATCAAAATATGGGAGAAAATCATGAGACAATGACACCATGGGAGAACAACAGGAGAGGGGCATGACAATCTGTCTCCCAGGAAAGACAGATTGTCAAGTGGATTTAATTAGGCCCAGGACACCTCCAGAAGGTTCAACAGTAGGTTCTGACTGTATATATGCTTAGGCTAACACCTAGTTTACAACTTTACTCCCGATAATACACTACTGGTCTCAATAAAAATAGCCTATGGGTTAGTCGACCCCTGTGGCTGGAAACAGCCCACTCAGCAGTTCAGAAACCAAGTTGTTTAATTATGTATGACTCCCCACTTCCTCTACAGTAGCTACGCCGTCATATGAAATATAACTTCTGTCTTGCTTTGAGATTGATTTCCATGCTTTGGACCCCAGCTGCTGTCCTTTCTTTTCAGCCAGAGCTACTGGTTGCTCTTTTTGGCAGCTTCAGAAGCTGCTTTTGTTGCCTGTGCAGTTCCTAGTCAAATAGTCGAAGTCAACACCAAATGTCAACAGGGCATGCGCTGTTCAGCAGCTGTTCAGCTTCAGCTGCTATCCCAGTGTATCAGATTAATTAATTCATTATCTTATAAGCTTTTTTCATACTGTATCCCTCATTTACTGCATCTTCCCATGGCACAGTGAGTTCTGTAAAGTAAACAGTTTGCTGAGTGTTGGACATAACACTAGGTCAGCTCTTAGACTGGGACTGACTGGCTCTAGTGGGACTGTAAGTTGTTGCCTGGCCTGACTGCTTCCATTTCCCAATACCTAGCTTCCCCTAGCTGCCCCAACTTGTGCCTACCCAGTGATAAATGTGGGGATTTTAGGATTAGCATGAAAAGGAAGTAAAACAATAGAGCGAGATTCAAACCACTGCTGAAAGTTCAAAAACTGTGCTGGGGGTTATTGTGCATAGAAGTCCTCCACCTGCATTTATCCAGCACACCTCAGCAACTGCAATACATTTTTTTCTTCTCAAATGTTATACTATAGAACAAAGCCAAAATAATATGCTTTTTTTAAATATTGTTTTACAATAGATATAGAACAAATGCCATCAAATCTCAGTTGCCAGACTGTTTCTTGTGAATTCTGGCGGCTGAAGAAAGAACAAAATTAGAATTTTTCAAATAATTTCTTAAAAGGTGGAAGAGCACAGTAATTATATAATAGTATAGTATAATAATTATTATTAGTATAATAATTACATACCAGTGTGTCTATTGTATGCTTGCTGCCCCAAGCATACAATAGACACACTGGTATGTAATTACTTAACTAAATCCATGATCCTGGCAAATTTTAAGGTAACCAGTAAAACACGTTGGACTGCCATGTTACTTTCCTTTTCCTTGTCTGTATAAAATGATGTTGCGGGGTTAAGAGTGAGAGCAAGAGAGAGATAGCCAAAGAGGGACTGTCTGGTAGAGAAAAATATCAAAATTTTAGTTTATAATTCCAAATCTAGTTCACAGTATCTAAAAGAGGCTTCAATGATTGACTGGTGTTTTTATTTCTTTTTTGGAACATGAAGAACTGGATTCTCTAGTCTTTTCATTCAGCCTCATTCTGTCTCTATCTGGCTTACACGCAGCCCTTCATGGCCACGTCCCAACAACCAGATTATGGAAAAGATTAAGCAACATATTTGACAGTTTTGATGAAATCTGATAAGTGGATATGTTATGCTTTTTTTCTGTTCTGTCTTGATGTGGGAAATGGGAACAGAAATGGAAAGAAAAAAACATTTTATAATAAACTTTTCTTCCTGTGGTAGAGGTAGAAATTGTCTCTCTAAACAAATAGAAAAAAATGAAACCAAAAAACTATTATACCAGCCATTGTGAGGTGTGCGTGCGTGTGTGTGTGTGTGTGTGTGTGTGTGTGTGTGTGTGTGTGTGTGTCAGAAACAAGTCAATCTGAGGTAGCTAGACATGCGTCACTCCAGCCTGAGAGCCCAGAGGGCCGTTTTTAGAAACAACAGACTGGCGAGTGTAGGAGGGCTCTCTCACTTTTTCATTCTTCTTTCTCTCACATGTTCTCTTTCTTACTGTCTGTGTCTTCCTCTCTGACCACAGGCCCTCCTCTCCCTTCCTCCCACTTGCACTCAAGAAAGAAGGCATCTTAAGAGAAGCTGTCTTCCTTTTCAGATCCCTAATCCCTTGTCTATTCATCTCCTTTCCTCCCGTCCTCTCTCTTTCAGCAGGGACTGAAATGTCAAACACACGATTATCTGCCTTTCCCTCCCTCATCTCTCCCCACTGCCCTTCTCCCTCCCTCTCTCTCTCTCTCCTCCCCACCCTCTCTCCCACTTTCTGGTTAGTATTCCTCTAATGTCCTCTTAATAAAACCTAAAAAAAAAGGTATAAGATCCTCCTGGCACGTTCTGTATACCGATGGTGCACAGAAAGTTTTCCAGGATTAATGTGTTGATTTTTCAGTAACAATTAGTTTGAGTTGACAAGTGTTGATTGGAGAGTTGATCTCTGTGGCACTGGCATAGTTTTGATTTTTGGAAGACCAGTGACAAGCTAGTGGAAGATGGCTAAATCCATATCAAATCTGTCCCAAAAAAGCGTGTTATCCTTGTATTACATAGCCCAACATTGTTAACTATCAACTCAACAAGAGTCAATATAAACGATTTTAGGACAGCAATTTCAGTTTTGCCTTTCACACTTTTTAAAATAAGAAAGTGTCATCTGATCAGTGTTAAGAAAAAAGCATTAGTCATCAAACTTTGGGGAAGCAACATTATAGTCACTCTCATCTGTTTGACTCATCTGACTGACTCATCTGACTGGCATGCTTTACTGGATATCCCGCCACTTAGTTGTTGAATGGTTTCAGTCAATCAAAAAGTGGGAGTTTCTAAATGTAAACAGAGCCCTTGGAAAGGAAATCAGTGGAATTTTCATGGGCTATTGCACACACTGTTTAGATTTCCATTTTGTACACAAGAGTGATTATAGGCCTATTGTAAATGAATCATTTGTCTATTTGTCTGTGAGCTACTCAGTTGCTCCCTCCTCGAAAGCTGGAATTCAATTTGTGCAAAATCACTCTTCTCAAGAGGTTGCATGTGAAATGTGGGCTGTATAACTATGGGCTGTAAAAACAAAACTAAAAGAGCTCTTATGCCATACTCTGGTATGAGTGCACCATTAGCCTACAGAATCTTTCATACTTGCTATATCAAATTAGTTATCTGCTTGTCTATATTTTATTTAATCTATGTAGTCACATTGAGACATCTATCTGACATTAGACATCATTGACATCGCCTTTTACAAATGAGCTATAATTGTGAAGGTAGCTTCATTACATGAAGTTACACATAAAACAAAACAATTCATATTGGTAACTTTGGTAACATGTGTATGCTTAAACAAGTTAACCTTTAAAACATTTCAAGATTTTTAATCTCACCATTATGCAATGGCAATTCTGACTAAAAAGAAAATTTTTGATTATCACTTTAGCTGACAGGTTTCTTTTATAAGACCATTCAGGTTGTAATATAGGAAATCTATTTAACACAACTAGGCTGTATTTGTTAAAGAATGATAAACAATGCTTTCCATAAATCATTAATGCTGTATTTAAAATGTATAATATGCTTATGTAGATGAGACTCTTGTGTTATCCAGGCGCTTATCCACACGCAAATACAAATGAATCAATTTCTTAGCATTTGGAGACGAGTCATTGTTTTGACCATTGTGAACACTAATAGGTTGTTGTCGCTAGTCAATGACATCGCCGTGATGTTGCCACTTCCCATTAAATACATTCAAACTCAGATGCGCCTTTTTGTTTGTTGTTGATGGAGAGCAAATATACAACGCACCAAATACCTATAAAACACAAGTGTAGAGCCACTTTGGGTTTTATTATAAAGATAGAAAGCTGGATAGATGTGGCAATATGCAATACTTGCTGAGCAGCAGTGACACATACAGACAGTAGCAGTACTAATCACATAACCCAGAGATGCACAGACTCACTGTGGGAGAGAGTGTCCCTGCTTGTCCCTCTTCACCTGCAGCCAGCTGGAGCTCTAGCAGACAGAAAAGGAATCAAAATGTTCTTCCATGCTCCGCCCACCAACAGCGCCGCACAGGCGGAATCAATTACCAAAGCCACTGCATATGTAAACATAGCAGCAAGGCATTATTAATAAACAGTGGTCTGTTTGAAGGGAATGTTTTGAGGTGACTGATATTCATTTTTTTTACTATCAACAAATGAGATTCCAAATATGATGTTATCATGGTCACAAAATGTGAAGGAGACCATTTTAATGTAATCTTGCTCTCACACATAACTGATTTATGCCTCAGGATTCCTTCTGGCAACCAGTGGCAAAACTATGGTAGCAGTAAAATAGAACTGTATTGAATATGTTAAACTGCATCGTATTGTATTGTATTACATCGCACCACATCATACTGCATCGTATTGAATTGTTGATTCCGTATTGAGATACGTATTGAATCAGTCGCAGATGGAGAAAGAGATACACACCCTTATCACATATCAGTGAACTTTTGGAAATGAGGACTGTGAGTTGCAAAGCACCACCCAAGGACTTCATTCACCTAAATGTCTCATATTTGATTGTCTCAGTGGGTGGACATTGGACATATACGTACATTTATAAACCTTGAACTTATCACAAAACAGTTGCCAGCTCCATGCCAGCCTTAGACAAACGTCCTTGGGACAGTGCCAAAGTATTGCTGGCTCGAGAGAAGTCAGGTGCACATGAGCCAATACACACTCTTGTAGTGTATTAGGTTGCAATGTGATTGCTGTGCCAAGGCCTCTTTCTCAGTGTTTGGCAATGACTAATTGAGGGCATTCAAAGCATAATGTGAAATTGTTCCAGTGTGTTGAAAATAAAGATTGTGGATTGTGATTTATGACACGTGCATGAAAAGGGGAACGCAACTTTGCACGAGCATAGTTTCTTAAAATCAAATTAAAGAAGTACATTTTTTTAATATAAATAAGGCCCCAAGCAATTTCCAGATCTATTCTAGCATGGGTTTTCCGATAGACCATAAGGACTGATGGGTTCGGGTCTCTAGGTAGCGCTGTCAGGCTGCTAGCTTAAGCCTGCTGTCAGCTTTTTGATAACTAATACTCCAAGTTCCTCTTGAGCCTTTCTCTCTCTCTCTCTCTCTGTCATTCTGTCTCTCTCTCCCTCATCCTGTCTCTCTCTCCCTCTCTCACTCTTCTACGCCAGGCACCCTGACCAGCTTTGATGTTTTTCTCCTCCACTCTTCCCTCCTGTTCTTTATTCTAATCCACTTAGTCTCTCCGTTTCCGAGTCTCTCTTTCCTCCCCATTCTTATCTCTTTCTGTCTCTCTGTCCATTTCCTCTCCTTCATTTTCCCCTCTCTTTCTCTTGCTCCCTTTCCTCCATATGAAATTCAGGTGAAACTTCCCCTGTTAAGCAGCTGCTCTTTTCCACCCATGTCTGCCTATCCTCCCGCTCTCCCCCATGCTCACTGATTAGCAGCTGCTCTTTTCCACCTCTGTCCTTCCCTCCTCCCTCCCTCCCTCCCTCCCTCCCCCCTCGCTGGGAAAATTATCCCAACTTAGAACAAAGCATTATATTTAAATAAGAACTCAGCTGAGAGAGAGAGAGAGAGAGAGAGAGAGAGAGAGAGAGAGAGAGAGAGAGAGAGGAAAGAGGAGCAGTAGAGAGAAAGGAAGAGGGTTGGAAGAGAGAGAGGGAGTGCAGAGAGAGAGGAAGGAGAAAGTGGTAACTGATGAACTGACAGAGGGAAGAGAGAGGGCTGGACATAAAAACAAATAAGCTTAGCAGGCAAACAGACTAGGAAACGCTCAGAAAGAAAGGATAGACAAAGTCAAATGCAGACAGGCAGGCAGACAAATAGACTGGGAGGCAGGCAGTTGCAAGCAGAGACAGAAGACAGACACAAAGCAGACAAAGGGTACAGGGCAGACAGAGAAACACAGAAATGACAGAAAGGCATTTTTATATTCACATTTTACATTTCAGACACTGAGCTCATGCTCTCATCCTGGGGGACTTACAAAGAGTGTAACAGTAGAACAAGCTCCAGTTCCGAGACAGAAACACAAAGACAGTTTGAAAGACAGATAAAAGAGACAAAGACAGCAGGCAAGCAAGCGGGTGGACAGACAGATATAAAGGTCACAGACAGACAGACAAGCAGGCAGGCAGACAGACAAACAGACATACAGTCAGATCGGCAGATAAACAGGCAGAAAGAGAGGCAGACAGACAGAACGAGAGGAACGTAGACAGACAAACAGACAGATAGACAGGCAGGAAGGTTTGGCAGACAGCCAAGGAGATGGACAAATATGCAGGCGAACGGATGGGTAGACACGCAAACAAACAGAAAGGCAGGTAAACTGAGGACCAGAAAGGCAGGTAAGCAGACAGGCAAAATGAAAGACATACAGACAGAAAGGAGGAATAGACAGACAGGGAAGGCAAGATGGGAGGAATATTCTCTGGGTAACGTTGGAATTGCTCTACCTTTGCTTTCTGTCTGTCATCACACACACACACACACACACACACGCACACACACACACACACACACACACACAGCAGAGTATTCCAGTACCTACCCAGGCATGCCAGGCTAAGTGCCATCAGAAGCCAGGGAGTAGCAGCATGCAGCTTTTGAGTGCTCTTAAATACTCTCTCTCACACACACACACACACACACACACACACACACACACACACAGACAGACAGACAGAGAGCACTGACATCTGTCACTGGCTCGACTTCAGGGAAATCTACTTAAGGGAAAGCCTCTCTAAAACAGAATTCACATATGCTATTACTATGATGTCAAACAGTTCCGTCACTATTGCTCAACAAAGCCAAGGAGCCAACATTTACTCAAGGCTCCAAGAACACCTAGGCCTGCTTAACTGACAAGCTCTTGTGGATTTGTATGTATGGAGCATCAGCAGGATCTGCCTCACTGATGACATCAAAAGACTCGTGTATTTCTCATTTCCAGCTTTGGGAGAGATTTTGCATGTTCCCAAATCTGTATTCAGTTCCTTTAGGGTGCTTTCCCTTCTAAAGTTCAAGTAGAAACCTTGAACGATATATGGCAGTATGTTGTATTTGTCGTATTCTTATGTATATCCTATTCTTTTGCTGCTGCAATGACCCAATTTCCCCACCGGGATCATTAAAGTTTCATCTTGAAATGGGGAGCTAAATTTAGGGGTGCTGGCTGATGCTCAGAATAGAAGAAAACACAAATCCATAACACCTGGTTCAGCTGCTGCCTTAGAAAGCTGCCAAACCTATTCTGTAATATGCTGGACTGTGCCACATTGTGCCTGAGCATCTATCCCACTTTGCTGTGTGTTTGTCAGTTACAGATGTAACAGTGTCTCTGTGGAGAAGAGATGAGGGAAGACTGCCAGGTTTCTTCCTCTGTAGTCACTACATCACTAATATTACTCACTTCCAGCATCAAATCTCTCTCTCTCTCTCTCTCTCTCCCTCTGTCTCTCTGTCACTCTCTCTCTAAATTCCTAGTTTCGCAGCTGCTATGTTCTGCTTCCCCTTCCCTTTATGCCTCTGTCTCCCTCTTCCTCCTCTCCTCCCTCTCACCCCCTCTGGCAGAGAAAATGATCCAACTTAAAATTAAAGTGTGGTATTTAAATGAGCAAGTGCAGAGAGCAAAGAGAAAGGGAAGAGAGAAATTGAAGGGGGAGTGAGAGAGACGAGAGAGGGAGGGTGAAGAGGGAAGCAAAAGCCTGACAGAGAGGGACGAGACAGATTAGACAGAGGAATAGACAGAAAGGAAAGGGGAGAGAGACAGAACAAGGAATAAGAGTTGAGAGATAAGAGAGAAAGTAAGGGGAAGGGGTGGGGGGGGTGGGAGGGGGGAGGATAGAGACTTAGGGCAGGCAGAGACCGCAGGAAGAAACAAATGTTGAAGCATAGGTGAGTTCAGGCCGTTCCTCCTTTGAAGTCCAATCACCAGCCCACCCATGTGGAGAGGTTTCATTAAAAACTCTTGCATGTTAAATGCAAAATATATGTCATGTGTAATAGATTTGGACTTAACCTGATAAATTCAAGGCCCTATATGAGAGGAGTGAGTGGAGAAAAAGAGTGCTGGTGTTGGTGGATTATCTCTTCCTGTCCTTTGATTTCTCTGACGGAGGATGGCGTTTTAGAAGACCAACCGTTTGCCTGATCTAAATATGCTAATACAGGAAAACAGATTTTTTTTTTCCTGCTGATACAGGAAATCACAATTTTTTTTGCTGAAAGCTTTCATGATTGATACTTTTTTATTTAATAACCTGTTTACTTTAGCTCATCCATTTCATGATCGCAAAGTTGAACTGGCCTACCATGAGTAGCTAGGCTACTTATACGGAGATGAAAATTCAAGGTAAGTTTTGTTTGAATATGAAAACATAGCCTGATAGGTAGATTATGATAAAGCTTTTAAGCTGAATGGCCCCGCCATTGACTGATGCTCAAATAAATAAAAAATGAATGTAGTAAATTGTGCAGCTGGAAAAAAGACAACTCAACTGGCTCAATGTGTTTAATCGCTATTCGGTGATATTTTGGTAGATCTGGAATCCAATTTATGAAGGAGCTGTATATCAATGCTAATATTGTAACCTAGATAATACTTTGAATCTGCAACCAATTTTTAAACAATGACGTTCTTAATTGTAATTGCATGTCATTCTATCATACTTGATGAAAGAAGAAAGAAAAGAATGTTATTGTACACTACTTGTAATGAAACAATCATAGAAGAAAAAAAATACTTTATCGTTAGTTCAGGGTCGCCTGCAGTGCAATGCCCCTAGAGAAATCCTGCAGTTCAATGCCTTGCTCAAGGGCACTTTGATTGATGTAGAATGTGTAAAATCACTACTTTTCCTCATAGCTGATTCAAATTTCCAGTATTTACAATAATCAATGATTAAAACCCCTGCATCCCTGTGCTTTAAATCACACTATTGCCCCCCAACATTTATTTTATTATTTATTTCCCAACACCTTATTATTATTATTATTATTATTATAATACAATAATAATCAACACACACACACACACACACACACACACACCTACACACACAGACACACACACACACACAAAGAAATATAGCCATGAGTGATAATACATCTGGAATTTAACCCCAATTCAAGCCCAAATAAGTGCAAATCCAATTAAGGCGTTAAGGAAGAAAGTGCTTTAAGACTTGGCATGGACTAGACAACTAGATGAGTTTGTGTAGTTTTTTCTTAATGCGGCAAATGCTTGGACTCCTACCCTTCAAATGTGTCAACCAAGGTTTTGCAACAATTAGAAGGTGGCATGTCATTCAAAGACAGAGAAGAAGAACTATATGGAACGACTAAACACATATGATAGCTGAACACATAATCCACGACACTGGCACAAAATTGATCAAAATAAATAAATATAATGTTAGAGAATATGAATGAATAAATAAATGTTATCACATAGTCAAAGATACAAAACAAAGGAACATAGGTTTGACTCATGCTTTTTGAAAAGTAAGAAAAAAGTAAACTGGGTTATTGTGTATTTTGCCTTTTATTCCTATAGAACCTTTTTTTTTCAAATGTAAAATCTTGCCGTCTTTGCAGCTTATCCCCACACTTAGCCTTGATGGTAATCAAAGAAAGAAAATGGGGTTTAAAATGGCTTAAAATCCATGGATTTGAATACTTTACCTTTGTTATTGGTTTTCTGACAAATGCAAACAACATTAGCAGGAGCTTTCTTATTTGTAATCTGTATGGAAACATTTCTTACTTGCCACCACAGACCAGTCGTGGGTGTTGGATGGGGGTACGCAGTGCAGACTGGTGGGAACAGGTGGTGCTGAAAGAATTCACAGATGCCGAATGGACAGAAAAGTTTAGGATGTCGCGAAGGTCTTTAACCAAGTTATGTGGTATGATGAAAGATGTTATGAGGCCCAAGATGACACCGTGCACGCACCTCTGCCACTGGAGGTGCGAGTGTACCTATTGGGAAGCTGTGTTGTGTTATAGACTGGTTGCCAATCAGAAGTTTGTGTATCTATTCTGTAAGCAAATGGTGTCCTCAGTCATCAAAAAACTGATAAAAGTTCCAACATTAGAGGAAGCTTGCACTATAGTTCAAAGTCTGGGTGACAGATACAGTCACAGAGTTTTTCTTAACCAAAAAGGCTGGATGTCCTATGTACTTCAAGGTGAAGACACTTATTGGTAGGTTTTTACAATTTGTAATTATGAACACAATTTCTACATTATGTCTATATTGTTATCCTGAACTAACGATAAAGTATTTTTTTTCTTCTATGATTGTCAAACGCGTCCATTGCAGCTTTTAGAATATCAACTGCAAAATACCAGGGAGTGCACATGATGCCGATGTATTGAGGCAGTCCAATCTGTTTGAGAAAGCACATCCTACTCCCAAAGGTTGGTGATCTGAACCCCTCCCCTTTCTCTCCCTCCCTCCCTCTCCCTCTCTCTCTGTCTCTCTCTCTCTCAGGTAATTCCCTCCCCAGGTACTTTTGCCAGCTAAAAACTCAGGGAAAACCCTGGATGCTATGTGTAGTCAATTTTTACTTTCACAAAGGAAATCTATGGGAAGCCCATAAACAACCTAATCTTGGACTGGCTAATGAAGGGCTATCTCCAGAGTCCAGCATCGATGCCAGAGCAAGAGTGATTCAATGCTTACTTGAGTGCCGCCAGGACTGGACAGAAATTGCTTTTGAAAGGCTCAAGTCACGGTGGAGGGTTCTATTAAAAAGAAATGAAATTTCCACTAAAGCTTTACACCACTTATTGCCACTTGTTGTACAACCTTTGTGAGAAAGAACAAGCACATATCCTGTACAGACCCACGGCGTGTGTGTTCAATTCTATGCACTGAAGCACTGCGCCACGGTTAAATTACCTAATTCCCCTAACGTTACTTAAATACCACAAGGTAACGTTAAAGTCACCTACCGTTAAAGTTTGTAGTTTGTGTCTGCAAATCCCCGTTACTGACTGTGGAATGTTAAGTTTCACTTTTGTTTTCACACCGGGAGACTCTGTGGATTGAGTGCAATGCTGCTGGTCTGCTGTCTGTACATCTCCAAATTACAGACATGACATGATGCGCACATCAGGTGCATTAGAGATCGATTTAGATCCATTTCTACACACTGACCAAATTTTGACAAACAAAAGGAGAGGAGTGGCCAATAGAGAAAATGGAATAGGTGATAAAAAGAGGCAGATGAGAAACCTGGAACATTCCTCTGTTAAAATGAATAAAAATACAAACATGCCTGTTTTTGATTTGCATAAAATTTTAAATAAAATGAAATTTCCCAATTTTGATTGTGAATATTCAACACTCTTCATGGATTCAAAGCGCTTTAATTCAACAGTTAATTAAAGTAGTTATGATCCTACAGGTGTTCAAGCAGGTTCACAGGAGCAGACTCATGGGCCACAACTCTTTGCAAATAGCCAATGGCCGGACTTCTCATTCATTCATTCTTTCTTGTCTCCTCAGGAGGCTCCCACTCATCAAGATCCTCCTCCTCCAGCATGTTATCCACCAAGAGGCAGAGATAGTGGAAATGCAGGGCAGCAAAGATGGGTCAGAGATTTGGGGCCTCAGGAATATGGATCTCCATGGTCTTCATGCCAAATACAAACTGAATGATTGGGCCCTGCAATGGAGGGCACCGAAATACTGGATGATAATAAAGACGCTATACAAGTTAAAGAAGTACTGAGTAGGATTTTGCTGGTTGTGACTTTTAAATACAACTTTCAATTCTGTTGACCCCTCCTCCCTAGCTCAATAAAGACGCAAAGCGCACGTCCCCTGAGTGCAGCGAGGTGAAACGCCAAGCAGACAAGGCTCGTTCCAAAGAGTGAATCTGGGGTTGGCTTTCACCCGTCGGCGAGTATTGAAGGAGTGGATGGGGATGAAGAGCGACGCAGTTGGCCTGTTTTCTGTTGGACAGGTAGGTGCCGGTTAGCTATCAGCTTTTCTACTACAATGAAGCTACAGTAACAACGGTAGCTACCTGCCAGCTCACGACACACATTAGCTCTGATCAGAACTCCAGTCGCTCTGTATTAGAGTTCTACCGTAGCCAGCGTGGCTTTTAGATAGATAGATTAACAATTCAACAGTTGTTTTGGTTGCAGGCGGACACACCCACTGCCAAAAGGTTTACAAAGGTTGACATGGTTGAAACGTCCCGAGCATTCAGAAATAACAAAATCCAGGCAGAAGGCAGGTCACACACTACCAATGGGCCATAATTAATGATTGAATAGGATATTTTTTGGATGAGTTTATGCTATTTCAAGGGGAAAAGATCCTGCCAAGTATGCCTTTAAATAATTTGTTTTATTTGAGTCACAGTGCTTAATTCATGAAATTACTTGTACTTTGTTGGTACCCAGTTGTCACCTGCTACAGGAGGAGGTGGTCATGTCTGATGTAGACTATTTGAATCATAGGTAGCTCCCCATCAAGGGGGAGGATGTGTGCATCGTGTACAGAGCTTGTGCTACCATTGGAAACAACAATGTGTCTGTCAATGTCATAAATTCCCTGAAGCAGAATAGAAGCAACAGCCTGCAATTCATAACATTCTTTGTTGTGCTCAGCGGGAGGGCAAATACATATATGACATCAATCAATGGCATGAACAGCACTTTGCAGCTCCACCTGTCAGGAACATCTCCTCCACAACATGGTGTCCACCCTTGCAGACAAGGTTGGCCATCAAAATGGGAAAAGTGTCTGCCCCACATCTCAGTCAGTGAAAGAGGACATGTACTTCCATGTCATGGCTCTAATCATACTGCTTTTTCCTAGGCAATATATTAATAAGCAGGGTGCATAATCAATGCCTACTTCCCTAGCCTGAAGGCTGGTATCATGTTTGCCTCAGAATGGAGTACCTCAGGTAGTGGGCCATTTGAGACATGCCAGGGTCAGATGTTTAGGTAAGCCGGCGGTGATTACACACTTACACTACCAAAAGTGCCATTATAGCACGGTGCTAACCCTCATCTTTTGGTTGATTATAGCTCTCCTTGCTCATGCGCAATGTTTGCTTTTGGTCCACATTAGTCTTAAAAAAATCATGGAACATGAATGCAACCTATTCTCCATGTAACTGCAATAAGCAGCCAGTTTTTACATCAGTTAAACTTGCCAGGAGAAGATAAACACCTGTGTGAACATATGGTTTACAAAATTTTGCCTCTTATAAATTAGGTCTGTGACTTATTTGTTTTTGGGTTCTCTCCTTGCCTTTGAATGCATAAAGAATTCACTTAAAATATGTTATGAACAAGCGGCCAGAACCACGGGTGAATTTTGAAGCCAATAAGGAAGTGGCGGCAGGCGACAATTCCTCTAACGTCCACTAGAGGCTGCCTCCAAAAAGACTCCAAACCCGGCCCAGCTCCATGCAAGTCAATGGGACCACAACCCAACTTCTCGCTCAAAATATAAAGTCAATAAATTTATTCGACAAGAGGTTATGGTCTCAGTTGCAAATTTCACTTCTTCTAATGTGTGTCATTATGACAATTTTCTAAATATTTGTGTCATTAACGGGATATAACAGATATATGCCGGGTTGTTTTCCTAGTGATTGACAGGTCGCCTGTCCAGTGATCGACAGGCCGCTGATTACGGGCCAATAGTAGGCAACACTGCGGCTCTGCGGACAACCCTTGGCCTCGCTTCGGCTGCTACGGCTCCAAAAAATGTCAACATGCCGACGGTTGTAAACCCAATCTTCACTCTTCTAAACAGCCCTCCAGAAACCTATGGGTGATGTCACACTCACTACGTCCATCTTTTTTTACAGTCTATGGTTATGAAGCAATAATCTGAGTTTAGTTCTTGACCTGTTCCTGAAAATACTGACGGCAGTTATAGAGCTGAACTGTCGGAGGACCAATAGGATTAGTGCCAAATGCTCAGCAGCAACAACTGATAACACGGCATTGAGCAGGTGGCAAAAAACAAGAACCAGAATGGCTCAGCCACCATGAGCCAAACCTAGCCTTTTTCACAAATACTTCCAACACTGCTCCAGTGCCTCTGCTCAATAACAAGGAGCTTGATGGTCATTTTAATAACACCTGCTTGAGTATTATTGATGCTGTTGGTCCCTTTAAGAACAAAAAAATCAAGAAAAATACGCCTGCCATGGATAAATTTAAGTTAACATTTAGGTTGTGCAGAGAGAATGTAGAAATGCTGAGCGTGGAAGGCTGATGGAAATGCAAAAGTATCCTACAATATTATTAAGGACCTATGGCTGAAATATCAGAAACTGGTTAAGCATGCAAGAGCGGCTTATTTCTCTGACCTTATTATGAAGAACTATTACAACTGTATGGTGCTTTTCAACATTATTGATTCAGTTGTTAACCCCTCTTCTATTTAATATATAAAAGTAGAGGATATAAGACCCCAGATTTAACCCTCTTGGCCTGGGGACACGCTAGAGGATTATCTATTGGATTTACAGACAATTGCAGGGGAAATCCTGATTGGAGGCTTGGTCAGGACTGATGGTCAACAAAAATTATCTGGTAGTGTGAGTGGTTCACAGATTCAATCTTAACCACCCCAATCAACTCGCACATTGACCTGAGCCACCCCAATATCAAACACGCTTGATATTTATAACCCAACATCTGCACGGGTCATGAACAAGTCCTGTGGTGTGTGGGGATCGCAGATTTATCCCAAGAAGCAGAGACAGCCAATAGGCAATGAAAGCTGATTTTCCAGCAAGGTGGAATGAGCCGAGTCTGGCTGTTCGCCTTGTTTTGATGGTCATGTTGGAGTTGAGGAGTACAACAGGTGGAGACATCACCTGGCACCAAAGATCAGATCATAAGTCAAAATATTTCAGATTAAGCTTTTTTAGAAAAAAATGTAAATTACTGAACAAGGAGCCGGTTGGGAGTTGAAAGAGCTGGCTCTTGTAGGTGAGCTGAGCCAAAGGATCTGACTCACTGGAAAGAACCAGAATTCCCATCATCATTTAAAGTCTTTTATTTTTCCCCAAGCCTTACAGGGATCTGTCACTGTTAGTAATTCTCCCTAGTCCTGGAGAAGATAGTGTCGAAAGAGTATTTAGTAGGCTACCCTAAAGAGGTATTCAAATCAATCAGTGTTAGTACCTATTATCAACAGCTCTGGTCACTGGTATTTTTCCTTATAGTTTTAAACATGTAGTGGTTCAACCTCTCCTTATGGAACACAGTATTGCCCCTTTGTCTCCTGCAAAATACTGGCCCATCTCCAAACTGCCCTAAGATTCTTACTCAAACAAAAAGACAAGGTCACATCGCTCGATTTTAGCATCTTTATTTTGGTCACCCTCTTACAATCTCACCAAGGGTGTTCATGTCCTTTCTCAGGAAAACGCCTTTAAAACCTGCAATAAGAAATATCAGACCTTATAACCAATCCTGAATCTAGCTTGTGCTATGTGGAGATTTCATTCAGACATAATGATATGAATCAATATCCACACACACAGGCCAGCTGTGTTGCTGTTTTCACCTCTTTTCTAAAGCTTGTTGTCAAGTTCTGCTCTGGAACGAAGCACCTCCTGGATCATTCAGTAACTTTTTTTTGAAAAAAATTCTCGTAATGGCGGAATCGATGAAGCGAGCGAGTAAACTTGTTAAGATAATATAAGATAGCACTTTATTGATCCCCTGGGGGAAATTCAGGAAAACTTCATCTTAATCTTGCTACCTACCTCTTCAATTATCTGTAGGTACGTTTAGCTTAGCTAAGCTATTAGCCTTTATGCACAGTGCTTTGCTAGGTTTGTCCTTAGGGACCTCTGTAGTGCAGTAGCTTTTCTGTACTTTATTTACAAATGTGTTGTGGTTTCTGTCACCCTCTAGTGGTTGGAAAATCGCTTAATGCAGCTTTAAGCATAATTTAAAATAAAAAATTTTTTTTAACCAATCACTGTGCTAAAAACAGTGGTTGACGGAAATTGCTTTGTGTTAGTAATTTCTCATTATTGTGTAACTAATTATTCATTATTTGAGACAGTAGTTGGCCAAGCCCAGTGTTATTTGGAACAGCAAAGAAAGGTAAATTGGTCTAGATCATGTTAACCTCTTATTAGACTACAAGCTATTTGTGCTTATAAGGTTGTGTTCTGTTCTAGGCTGTAGGTTATTTGTCTTGCTTTGTGATGGTATTACTCTTCATTCGTTATGTTGTTGCTGGGGGCTGTTGTCATTTTTGCACAAGGTGAATCAAAACAATCAGTTGTGATTTGTCGGACAGCCTGAAAGAATGGAGTTAGTTAAAAGAATCAGTCTTCCCACCACTGCAAGGAGTGAGACACACTGAGGAGAGAGGGAGAGCTACCCATTCATCCAACAATCCAAAACTGTGTTCCTTTATCCTGTCCAGTCTCCAAATCACTTTCCTCATGTCACAAGTTGTCTTGTCAATACGCTCAGTCCGTCAGCTGGTGTTCACTCCACGTGCCTCCACTCCCCTCCGGCCTGTTGCTGGCTACTTATAGAGATTGAGAGGTGCAGTGTTACCTGCATAACACTGCTTCACATCTCCTTGAAATAATAACAATCCTTAGCACAATAACTATCCATGCTAGTAAAAATGTAGAAAGAAATAAAGAAATAATTCTGGTCATAAATACGGCAGTTACAAATTTGCAGGCAAAACAGCCCCACAAGCCACCCTGCACTCAGAGCATAACAATTTGATTGACATCTTTTAACAAGCTCTAGGTGCTGCACTGCTAGACAGCAGGGTGTTTTTTAAAGGTGCACTGTGTAACTTTTGGAGTAAAAATGACTCATAAAACAATCCTTTGAAAAATCTTAGAAATACTCTATCTTATTCCATCATAAATGAAAGCCAAATCTTTTTGAGGTAATGGGAACCAATGGTAAGCCTTAAATACGCTTAATTGCACTGTAAATTTGTAATGTAAACAAAAATGTAGGCCCTGCAAATTTGAACAACACAGTGAAAAATGAAACAACATAAATACAGCTTTCTGGTTAGTTTTCTGGGTTTAAAAGTGTTCCAGGGACCTAATTTTCCTTTGAAGGCAGTTTGTTTATTCAGTTTCCAGCTTACACATTTTGACCTGCTTGCCTTGGAGAGCTATGTGGATGTTCTTCACACAATTCTCTGGAACCTGTACACATATTGTGGAGAATGAATACTGCCATAATTACCATTACCAAATCAGGCTTGAATTGAGGGCAAAACACACCGGCGCCCAAGCGCCGTGGCGCATCATATGCCGCCCCTAGCACCAACAGGAAGCGTCGCGCTGCAGCGCGTCAACAGGAAGACGACCGACCACACACAGCACGTTTTTGTGTTTTTCAGGGGCAGCGACGCTGGAAATAGGACGCGCGCCTAGCCGCCGCCGGTGTGGGGGTTGTACAAAAATAATAGGGGCGGCTGTTTTGACGCACGCCATACGACGCCTGTGTGTTTTGACCTTTAGCCTGATTATGTTATCTGGAAGTTGGCTTTGTGGAACCGCTTCATTCCGGATCAATTTGTTTGACTAACTCAAGTCAGGCTTTTCAAAGCCCCTCTTTTCGTAGCCTCCTTTGTGGAACAGCCCCCACAGAGTAGACTGAGAGAAAGGATATGATTTTTTTCTTCACATCTAACATTTATCATAAAAATATATACTTGATTTGACTGGTCCGGTTTTAACAAAACTTGGACTGATGATGTATTTTGGCAATGTGTTCTGATGTCACTGATTGGCCTAATGAGGGCGCTATAATGAAAGGTACAAATTTCTAACTTAAACGTAATATCTCAGACACCACAGTCTGATTTTGCTGAAACTTTTTGCGCTATTTACGTTTAATCGCAAATTAAAACTACATATACAATCATTGACGGAATGTTCAGAGACCAGTGGAGCAGGTGGGGTCATTCTCACTGATCAGAGTCGTTAGCAAATTAACACGCAGCTGGTGGGGCAGAAGGAGAGATAAACGGCCACACACACACTGCAGCCATAGCTATAGCAACACACACACACCCCAACCAACCAACCACCCAGACACACACACACACACACACACACACACACACACACACACACACACAGCTACTGGTACGTATATAGTACCAGTACGTGTATGAGTATGTGCCAGCACCAGTATATGTATTGTCGGCCACAGACATACACACACACACACACACACACACACGCACACACACAGCTAGAATCGCCCTAGCAACCACCTAGCAATCACCTAGTACACCCGAGCAACCACCCAGTACACCCGAGCAAGCATCGTTGTGTTTATTGTGGTTATAAAAGGCTTATAATAATAATAATAATAATAATAATAATAACTTTATTTGTATAGCACCTTTTAACAAGACTGTTTACAAAGTGCTTTACAGAATAAAAAGGCATAAAAAGAGAAATAAAAGGAGTAAAACAATAGTAAAAAGGACAATGAAGGATAAAATTTAAATACACAGAAGTAAAAGAAAAACACTAAATACATGTAAACCAATTTACCACCACCTAATTAAAAGCAATGGTAAAAAGATGTGTTTTAAGATGCTTCTTGAAAGTGCTGAGTGTATCAGTGGCTCTTAACTTATCTGGGAGGGAGTTCCACAGTTTAGGTCCAAGGTAGCTAAATGCTGACTCACCACTCTTAAGCCTAGTTTTAGGGATGGTCAGCATACTGCTATTGGATGATCTAAGTGATCTACATGGTACATATCTCACTATCATATCGCTAAGGTAGGGTGGGGCGAGACCATGAAGACATTTAAAAACTAATAAGATAATCTTAAAATCAATTCTGGAAGATACAGGTAGCCAATGAAGAGATTTAAGAACGGGTGTAATTATATAATAATGTTATTATTGTGGCAGCGGCATTCTGAACTCTTTGAAGAGTGGTAATTGAGTTCTTGGGTAAGCCATATACTGTGACTTTAAAAAAAACATCACTGTTCTATTATTACAATTATATAGGTCTGATCATACAATATATTTGTGGTAATTGTAAAAATAATCAAAACCACTTGTAATTATAGTTGTAATCATTATAATGTATGTGAATAAAAATAATTTCACAAAAGTCACAATTTGTATCAGTTACTATGGTTAAAAAATAAATAATATAAAATTAGTGGAGGTCCGACAGTGGGCTGCTGACCAAATCTGTAATTAACAAGCGACAAATTAGTGGCCATCTGTCTGAAACGCTTTTTATCTGCCTGTGGACCGCTGGAAAACCGGTGAACAAAATGCCAGTCCGGCTGATTCCACCGCCGGCCCACTAACTGTGCAGTGGACCGCGAATGACCCACCCGCTTTCTGCTATCTGGGTAATTGCTTTGTCCTGAGATCATATTGAACATGGGTCATGACTCGTGGATCCAAAACCTAATTCTTAAATGTTATCAGTATCAAAAAAATTTAATTTTCTTTTTCATAGGTTGCTGAAAGCGGTAATCCTTTAAATTACCTGCCATTAATTACGCAGCAATGACTGGGAGTTACTTAGTAATATACAATTAAAATAGATGTAATAACTAAATATAGCATTATGACTTGTAATTAGAGTAATATACAAAAACACTGTAGATGCTTTTACCAGTAATTGTATTGTAATGATTAGTCGTTATTATAAGTGGTCAATAGCACTGGCAATTATAAAGTTACAATGGGCAGGCTGCTCATCGCCTATTAATTACAGGCTGGTAATGTTAATATAATGACTGGTAATTGCCTAATATACAAGTCAAAATAGGCTTTTTATCAGTAATTGTATTGTAATGACTAATTGTTACTAAACAAGAAATGGTAGAAAATACAGACAGCTATAAAGTTACAATGGTTTGACTGCCCATTGCTCTGATGGCCACTATATAATTTTGATAATATTGTCATGTTTCACACCTGCTCTAATGCTTAGAACAATTCAGTCTTAGTTCAGGGCCAGTGGCAACCATAGCTTGAATCAAGCTAAATTTGGGTTGGGAGTGAAATTGGTGAGTGGAAACATACTTCCTTGCCTTGTGTGTATGCTAATTGTGTGCATATGTGTGTACCGGTCTTACCTCGTCTGCATCCTCTCTCCATGCCATTGCTGAAAAAGATCACTTGTTTTTCAGACAAATTCACTTGGTTTAATAATAAATGGATGAATAATAAATAAAGTATGAATTTTTAGATGCTCAACCACAAAACAGAACCGCATGATGCCTTTGATTGTGGATGTTTACTTCAAACCAACGCACAGGGGTGGGAGAATGTGTCTTAGTCACTCAAACTGTGTCTAGAAAGACATTTATAGGCTTCTGGAAGTTTTCTGTGCTATATAAATCAAGATATATGAACACAGGACAGAATCTCTCAACTGCAATTGTAAAAATGTTGAAAAATGGCCACCTTTCTGTGATACTTTCTTAAAATGGGTGCCAATTAAACCCATGTGTCACATTAGAGACAACATATTTAGTGTCACATTCAACATTATTAGGTGCTCAGGAGGAGCACCTCTATAAGAGCCAGGTTCTGTGTTATGCACTGTTTAGGCACTCAGAGCTCCGACAGCCCTGCATAAGGGAAATACATTGTGCGCTCGTACACCAGGCAGTACGGTAGAAGTCACACAAGCATCAACCAACTGGAGGCTGGTGCGCTGTACATGAAGTATCTCGGTGATTGAGTCAACACATTAATTAAATATTTTGTTCAATGATTCTCTTAGTTACAACAACACTGTGCAACAACAGCACTTTGGTGTTAACAGGTGGAGTTTTTAAAGTCAACGTAGTGTGTTTGCTCTGTAGGTGTGTGTTAGACAGCAGCGCTCCCGGCTAACTGAAGTTATGTCAAGCTCTACAGTGAAGTAAGTGATGAAACTCTGAACGTAATCGTCATGATGGCAAAAACTAGGAAAATAAGGCCCAGGTTGAAAATGACCATAATTATCCTTTAACAAGTCAATAGTCCTATTAGTCCTACTAGTAATGTGAAGAAAGGTTTCTAACTGTGCACAGCCTCCACACAAAGTGCTCATCATCGCCGCTGTGAATATGACACCTAGAATGGAGCCATAACAAAGAGAACCCGCTGCGTTGTACACACACTACAGCTTGGTAACATGACTCACAAGGAGGCATTTGTCAAATGACTCCTCAAGAAACTCACTGGTAAAGCAGTTTTGCAGGTTTTCAGTGACAAGTGAGCAATCCTGCTCTGGACTCTGATCAGACCGTCTGACTCAGTGGTCCAGCACATACGTGATGATCTCACTCCTTCTTCAAGTGAAGGCTTCCCGGGTCCAAGTCACTGGCGAGATGGGCACTATACTACCAAGTGGATTAAGTGGCTGCTCTCCAGGAACTCTTGCTGACACAATGTCTCTGTCTCTGGTGGTGCCTGCCCTCTTGGATCTGACCACACACCAGTTCTCCAGTTCTCTCAGGGATCGACCTACAGGGACCTCTGTGTTCTGGCACAGAAGATGAAAACAAACCTGGAGCAACATTTCAGCTGCTTCCTTGTTCCCAGCAAGACCAAGTTCTCCCTGCTTGCTGCTGCTGCGTGCCTTGACCCAACAGTCTCAGCAGAAGCCCTCACTGAAAACAATGAGAATCAAATCCTAGAGCTAAAGCAGAGGAGACATCAAGGTGGGAAAGACGTCAGAATCAGGAACACTAGAGGAAGAGATGATGAGGAAGATGAGATAAGGGAGGCTGTGGAGACAACCCCTTCTCATGTGACCCAGATTCAGATACTTATTCAGGCCGTCTAAGCCTTGTATAAAGAGGCCGATAAGGCCATAGAAAGGGCTTTCATACCAGCCAATACATGGAGAGAATGGCATTGGCTTATGGTTCGCACCGAGTTCAAATGTCTACCAAACTCTTAATCCTCTTGCCTCAGAGCCTCTGGCAATACCCTCATCTCAAGCTTTTACTGAGCGAGTGTTTAGTGTCACAGGTGGATTTCACTAGGACTTGTTGAAACAGAGCAAGGATCACCTTGGAGAGAAGCGCTTTCCTCAAACAAATGGGAGAAGCCAGTTAATGCTGCTCTCATTGGTAATACTACTAGAAATAGCACTCGCATCTTTGAGACAGTTCGGTTTTCATGTTTAACACTGTTCCGACTAATTTTTGACACCGTTCCCACTGGAATTTTAAAGCACTCTGCACATTTTTGTTTTTCATCTGTATAATCCTATAAATCAAGAGTGTATCCTCCCTGCTGTCTTGCTTGTCTTTTCCCCTCCATTGACACCCCCAGATGTTGAGCATCGGTTAGCAATATCCTCATCACTGGTAGGGATTCAGTGCTCAAGGACATATCAACAGAGATTGAGACATTAGCTGCTGATATGAGATTGAACCTGTGAACCTGTGAACTTGCTTAATTCGTAAAGGACTTTGTAAACTCTATTAAATTCAAATAAATCACTTAAATTGGAGATATATATTTTCTTGTGATGTCAGTGATATGTGATTCCCATAACTTTTGTCAGTCCAATCAATACTATGTATTACTAATATATTAGTCTCTGTTCTTAGCTGTATTGTATTTTAATGTTTCTGTACTATTTCAAATCTTAATGGTCCTGTACTTTCTGTTTTAACCCCAAAAGCTTGCATGCATGTCATCTAATTTGTATTTTATATATGAAACAATGTTTAATGCATTGACATTAAAGTGGTTAAATAAACGAGTAAATAAAAAATAAAATAAATATTTGCAAACATGTGCAACTTGTCTGCTAGAAATCAGAGAATCCTAAAGAGAAAAAAGTCCAGTGACAATGAACTGGATCCAGACCATCTTTGGCAAACCATGTTGTCATATTTACTATACAGTATCTCTGCAGGTGAAAGCCACATGCCTCCCTTCTATTACTTGAATTGAAATTCTAAAACATATCTATTCAAACCCCACTGGATAGTTTTTAAAAAAATCATGGGTGTTGGGTGTGGGTATGTGTGTTTTGCCAACCCTCTCTTATGGTGTCAATGATTTGTTGAGCTGACAGAAGCAATCATGTCAGACATCAACAGCTCATTTCCCAGCTCTCTGGCAATCAACATTAGCACTGCATGCAGCAGTATAGACATAATACTGTGTATGTTCAAAATGTTGTACTATCAAAACCTGACTGTTTGCGCCTTTTGTTCAAGTGATTGGTGGGGAATAAATTGTTACTTTCCCTTTCTATTCAAGAAGGACACATTTAATAATTATTGTTGATAAAGGAAACTTTATCACCACCCAAGTCATCCTGGTCTGTTAATCATGCAGCCTTTCTAAACACTATTCTGTGTCATGTATGAACAGTGTTGGGGTCATTACTGGAAAAAAGTAATACATTACACATTACTCGTTACTTTTCTTAAAAATTCATTTGTCATCTGGACAGACCTTCACCCAGAGTGGAATGTAAAAAAGTTGTACCCAAGGCGACTCTTCCTTGAAGAGCTAGGACGAGCCCTTGTGACTCCCCACAAACAAAGGAGTCAAAACTTTCCAAGAACTACATAGTGAGGAGGATCCAGGAGGCAGCTGGCCCAGCTCCACCAATGACCAGGAGAGGTGAGTGTGTGTGTGTGTGTGTGTGTGTGTGTGTGCATGTGTTCTGCAAATAGACAAACTTGGCACCGTTCGACATACTTACTCATCTTTTTCCTTGTTTCAGGTTGCATCAGCAGTAGGACATAAAAGTAACTGCTGTTAAATCTGCAAGACTGTAGTTGACCAGCAAAACGTGCTACAAATTCCAAAAACACATTTGTGGGACACATGGTGGCATTCTTTGACTCGTGTTCTGAATAGATGATGATGTGTAGGGGCTGAGATGTGGGTGCTACATTATTTATTGTAAAGGCCATTCACTCTTCACTCTGTCAAACAAAATTATATCTACATGACAATGTTCTTGACTGATTTAATTTATGGAATTTTTGATTAAAGATGAATTTTGTTTGAGAGAAAATACTACTTGAGACTCATTCAATTTGTCTGCATAGGTCTATGAAGCCTCGAACAGTAGTTGGGCAGGAAATCCCACAAACTGTACACTTACAGAACTTTCATAAATACCTTACCCCTAGCCATAATTAAAATTTACTATTTGTCTTGATCATTTCTGGCATAAATTTAAGTAATCTGTCTTCCTCCTGCCATCTACGACAAGATCTATGCATCTGCAGTATAATTTTTATTAGATTATCCTGAGAACATTTGGGAGAGTTTGTTCTGTAGCCATACCCTTCTCAGAAAATTCCAGCTTTTCTTAAATCATCTGTAAGAACCGTTTATCAGTCACCTGTTTGTCATAGGTCCCCACATGATTAGAATATTAGTACTGTATGTTTTAATGAGCCTGGTTCCTGGGAACAGACTGAAGTTATCAAACTGTGATCCAGGGCTGAGGAAGTTTAAACATCTTTGCTCTTGCCATTCCAGCTACATCCCTTTAGGGCAGATGCATACTACAAGATTTGATGTGGTTTTTTTTTAGCTCCTATAAGGCTAACTTAAACTAATTTAGAGGATTGGGTTGAAAATGTGTTGATAGTTGTTGACAGTAATAGGCTGTGTTATTAAAAATGAGCTTGGATAGCTTTTTTGGTGCTTTAGTAGCTCAGGGCAATTCATAGTGTGCACCCCAAGCTGTGTTGGAATAAATCAGAGGTTGTGGGGATGTTAAAACCTAAAAAAAAAGGTGATTTTGAACCATGAATCAGCGTGTATCACATGAATACAGACAGACCTACCTGATGAGAAGAGGTTTTGAAAATTAACTTGTATTGCAGGTCTCCTAACTTTTGTTTAGATTGACAATGACAATAAGTCGAATGTCGTTTGTTGATGAACCAAGGCTTTTCAAGTTCCTGAGTGGCCCAAACCTACAGCGTCATACAGAATCGTCCATGTGTGGCCAAGTCATATGTGGGACTTATATTGTATACCTGTATTTACTGAGAATACCTACAGCCCCACTGTAATGCAACTATTCAAAAATACAAAAAAGTGTATTTTAATTACATATCTTGCCATCAATATTTTACTGTTTTCAATTAGTTTGATGGTGATGCTCTATCTGCCAATTTGTTGCTGTAGAAGCAGAGTTAAGGTCTTGGCTGTGAGGTTTGAACAGACCTGGAGGCCTCTGGAGGCAGTCAGCTCAGGACTAGGAACAGATGTCAGCTGACTAGTCAAAGATGAGGCAGAGAGACTGACAGCAGGTCAGTGGTAGAGTTTAATCAAACACAATTTGTAGGGATTCTGAATGGAATACGTAGTGATACGGACAAATGCTGATAACCTAAGAGGGTCATAAAAGACAAAGGTTAACAGTTCTAACTGTACAGTCTGTTATTCTTTAACTCAAGATACACATCTGAATAGGAGCAGGTAATTGACTCATCTGCTGACACAAGAGAATAATAAAATGTTGGTGTTCTATGTATTTCTCTGCATAATTAATGACGTCTCAGTACAATGCTGAGAATAGTAAGAATAACTTATGATAGTGCCAA
Organism: Centroberyx gerrardi; assembly: GCF_048128805.1. Taxonomy (NCBI): domain Eukaryota; kingdom Metazoa; phylum Chordata; class Actinopteri; order Beryciformes; family Berycidae; genus Centroberyx; species Centroberyx gerrardi. The sequence continues at coordinate 17,196,653 of NC_136002.1, read as the reverse complement.
GACCTAGTCCTGACTAAGGCCTGTGAGAGACAAAAACATGCTCAATTTTTAATCACTTCACTGCTCAAGTATGGCAGGCTTGAACTTCTACACATTCAGGATTTATTTAAACCAAAGCTGACTTTTTCCTTCCGATTTTGTTGTTGGGGTTGTGGACGCAGCTTTTCTCTTCACAGAGTTTGCTGAGTTTCTCTTCTGACATGCACTTTCATCTGTGGGACCATATACAGACATACAGTATATGTTTCATTCTTAATTATGTCCATTCGATTGATTGGTCATAAGTGGACTCAATCAAGTTGTAGAGACATCTCAAGGGCATTCAAGATAATTTGGATGCACTGATGCGTGTCAATACAAAGGGGTTGAACTGACTATGAGTGATATGTAAAAACCCACTTTGATATTATAGGTTATTGTGTGTATATCAGTGAAAAAAATCCACAATTTAATCCATTTTGTAGCACAGTTTATGACACGATATAAGCATAATAGAGCTACAGTTCAGTTAATGAGAATACTTGTTATGTGTCTAACTAGTCACACTCTTCAGCAAACTTTAGCAAACTTTGCATAATTTTAAAGACTGAGGGCAACAGCAGTACAAGGTAGACTATGATGATTTCAAGCTTGTGGAAAATTAAGCACTTTGTAAATGTCTTAGTAAGTTTCACTAGCCATCTGTTAATGAGGTATTGTTAACGCAGTGCAAAATCGCAATCGGCTTATTCTTGTTCAGCCATAATTGTACTCTTACTGTATTTCACATGCCACCATTCTTTTTGAATTATGCTTGCGTGGACAATGAAAATATATCTTTTGGTGAGTCTTGCTAATAGATTATTGATGATTTAGTTCCTAATGGGCCTAACGTGTGCCAAGAAAACATTCCCCACACCACCACCAGCAGCCTGTCCTGTTGACACCAGGCAGGACGGAGCCATGGATTCATGCTGTGTATGCCAAATTCTGACCCTGCCAACAGAAACAGATTCATCAGACCAGGTGGTGTTTTTCCACTCTTCAATCATCCAAGTTTGGTTATCATGCGCCCAGTTCAGCTTCATCTTCTTGTTCTTAGCTGACAGGAGTGGAACTTGGCATGGTCTTCTGCTGCTGTAGCCCATCCACTTCAAGGTTTGACAAGGTGTGTGATCTGAGATGCCCTTCTGCACACCACTGATGTACTAAGCTGTTAATTGCATGCTTGTGGCTCGCCTGTTAGCTTGAAGGAGTCTGACCTCTCTCATCAACAAAGGCTTTTCACCCTCAGGACTGCAGCTGACTAGACTGCACCATTATCAGTAAACTCTAGACACTATAGTGCGGTCATTTGTGAGAGGCTTGAACCACAGTCACAGCTGCTTAATTCAAATGTTTTGCCCATTCAGATATTTAATTAAACAATAACTGAACCTCTCACCCTTGTCTGTGTGCTTTACGCATATGCTTTATTTACATGTGACTCACAGTCTGTGAGTGAGCTGCTTGCGCTATGAACTGAATGTATTTCCATATTAGTTTCAACTGGTATTGCGTGTAGAAGAAGAAATGAGTTTCAGCAAGGCAGACCCAGTGTATGTTTTTTGTATGTGTGGCTCAGCATAGACTTCCCTAAGTAAAATATGAACTACATGGAGGTGAATCTCAATAAATGAAAATAGGCTATTCCTTACATTGTGCTCCAACAGCTGAGCCAACAGCTTTTTTAATTTCTCTGTAGACACTATGCAGAGGGTCATATTCCTCCCTGTACCTTTCCACTTCGGTGATTAACTTCATATCGTCCATCTTCACTTTCTTCAGACTCTCTCGCCCAAAGCTGTCATGTGTATTTGTTTAGTTTTTTTGTTTTTTTTCAGTGTTGTGACTTGCAAAAACGAAGCATTCATTGTGCATCAGTTGCACATCTGGTGTGTCCAGTTGTAAGTAAGAAAAAGTGATAAAATTGATAAAAAGAAGACAGTGATCGTACATTCAAGCACACTCTTGAATGCAGATGTAAAGGTAAAAAATAAAATAATGGAAAAGAATGTGCGAGCTGTTTCAATAGCTGTATGGGTCCAATTAATCACAGAATATGAGACCACACATGCACAGCTGAGGACCCTAAACCCCCTAATGAATTGAATTAATTTTATTGCATATTTAATATTCCAGTAGCCAGTCAACAGAGCGACCCAAGGGTGCTGGAACCTACAGATCCACCTTTTGTAATCAAAGACCATGGGGTTTCTGCAAACACAACACTCTGAAGTAGAGTGTGCTTAATAACTCGCCCCAGTGTTTTCAGATATCTTTAATTGGTCTCTTAAATTAGTCCCACTGTGTTTTAAGTGCGCTGATATTGTACCAGTCCCTAAGAAACCCTCTATCACCTGTTCTAATGACTATAGGCCTGTTCATTCATTATTATGAAAGGTTTTTGAGAGGTTGGTCAGCAACTGCTTATTAAATTTGGAGCTGGACCCACTTCGGTTTGCCTGAAAAGCTGACAGCTGATGTCTGTAGAGGACACTGTCTCTATGTATGTCCATTCCATGCTGCATTGAGTCTCCTATTCCACCTATATACAGTTCTCTTTATTGATCATAGCTCAGCCTTCAGTCAATCCTGTCTCTTAAGTTGTTCGATAAGCTACACACACAGGGAGTCAAACAGTCTTTGTGCTACTGGATACTGGAGTTTCTGCTCGACAGGAGGCAGGTGGTCAAAATCAACAACAAGATCTCCAAGCCCAAGATTCTTAGCACTGGTGCTCCCCAGGGGAGCGTCTTATCACCGCTGCTCTATTCTCTGTGTACATGCCCCCTTGAGAAAGCTAACAGGCAGAAATGTTGAGGCCCCTTGGTTAGAAAAAGAGCTGAAAGACTATATGGTTGAACAAGATCAAGCAAAAGAAGTAACAAATAGATCAGGCTATAAATCAGCCTGGCAAATATGCTGTAAATTAAGGAATTGTGTAACTAATTTAAATAATAAGTATATAGATATATAATATAGAACAATTGTAGTTATAATGGATAATTATCTAGCTTGGATGTGTGTTGGCATTCATTAGAAATATTTTGGTAAATTTCCAAAAATCTACCACTCAGTTCAAACAAACATAACTACCCGACTTGTCCTTTCTTTAATGCAAAGAAAGGACAGTTTACATGACCAAAAGCAAGCCATGAGTGAGTGGAATTTACTTCCTACACATATTACACAAGAAAATAGTAAAAGTTGTTTCAAAACTTTATTGAAACAATATCTCTTGGTTCAACAACTTTAACAACCAAAGACATTTATTGGTTCATTTATTATAATTGTGCATTGTAACATTATTTTTAGGCTAGTATTGCTGTTAGTGTTGTTGTTTTGGATGTACATTATTCTTTTTCTCATTTCATGATTTGAATGATTATAAAAGTCTTGGATATGATTAGACTGTTTTCTGGATTACTTTTATTACCTGGGTTGTCTTGTATACTTGTGAGGTCATTACTTTGACTTATGTTGCCAAATCCCTAACACTAACCTTATCCCGATGTTTACCAACCTTAATTTGAACTCTAAATGTATCCCCTAAGTAAGGACAAATAACATATCCTCACATTCGAGGAAATTCTTTCCTCTCTATCCTCGACAGGACATTTGGTACTAGAACACACACACACACACACACACACACACACACACACACACACACACACACAAACACACACACACACACACAAACACACACAGGAAGGAGGCAGGTTTCATGGTTTGAGAGGCGTTGATAATTTGAGTTGAAATGAGCTTGTCTTCTTTAATGACAGTCACTGCTAAACCTTTTATCTCCATACAACCAGGTTACTGTGCTAAATAGCTACTAATAGCTCTCTTTAATGTCACAGAGAGCCCACAGGCCTGGAGGGGAATGCTTTCTTTCTTTGATAAATTTATAATATATAATAAATATATAAATAGATAATTTTCTTCACATGCATGCATATGATGCATGCATGTGAAGAAAATGTATCATGTGTGGAAAAAAAACCCAGGGACTTGTTTATACCCTGGTCTTGGTTGTTCCTACGTCCTATGTAAGGTGATAACAGGCGTCAAGCACAAGACAGCATGCAAGTCAAATCATGATTTAAAATCATACAGTGTATTATTCTTAATAGTAGACAAGCCAAGGGGGGCCATTTAGAACATTTTGTTAATACCTGTCACCCATGCTAAACTTAACAATTAAAAGGTGTTCTTTAAAATAAAGGGTGGATAACATATGATTTTGAATTTTAAGGGGTCAAAGGTTGTAATGACCAAATTGGGTCTAATCTGATAGATGAGAAATGGAGGGTGTGTGTGTGGGGGGAGTATACATACACTAAAAATGTGAATATTTTATGATAATACAATAAATTGCCCATTATGGTGTTGTACTTAAAAAGGCTCAAGTTATCAGTGCTTGCTCTGCCGCTATGCTCATGTAACTCAAGCACCCTTGCAAAATAATTTACAAGGTAGGCTACTTGAGGGCTCTACCATTTATGATTGTGTATTAGGTAGTTAAGTTCTGGTTTCTACTGGCAAACCCTTTAGCTGTAGAAACCTGCAGTCCAGACCTAACCACCCTTATCAATTTACTGTGCTGTGGGCAAAACACCTTGTCCTTTTCATTTTCAAGTCAGTGTGTCAGTTGGTGGACTTGTGTCACTGCCCCTGATGGACCTACAAATAGTGTCAAACATTTGATGCTTTGTTTAATAGAGCCTTGGTCTCTAATGTGACGTTCACATTTTGGCTTTAAAAAGCTGTTCTGGGTGGTAGTGTGGGATGACGGTCAACTGCAGCGGTACACTACAAAACAAGATGGTAGATGCATAGACATTGCCATGGTGATTGCGGGATAGGCTACCTTTTATTTCTCTTTATCCAAAATGTATGAATGTATCAGGCCGTCTAGTAATGGCAGTTTTCACTGAAATGGGACAATGAAAGAAGCTACTATCATCCTTGACTAGGATTTATTGTCTCCTAATACAACAATATATTATCGATTTGTTTGACAGGCTAGCAAGAATATTCATGGAGCCAACGTTAGCTCTTGTTAGCTAGCCTATGGGCTAGGTTTCAATGTAATATTTAGTACGTTTTCACTTGCCTGTGATGTTCAGCTCAGTGCTTATTGTTTTCCATGCATCATTCCTTTTGGACTAGGTTAGGTCTCTAGGTTAGGTCTCTACTGAGTCAGTAGAGACCTAACCTTTTGTTTTCCAAGGCCTCTGTTGTTAGACCTCTGCCACCAACTTTCTCCAAGATCGGAAGGAGAGACCAAATGCACTAATGCCATCCTAGTACATATTCAAGTACTCTCTACCCTGGGAACATTGGCCACTTGCACATTTAAATGAAAGGCTGGGGACAGATCTGGCATTTCAGAACCCATCATGAGCCACATCATGCCTGCAATCCTTCGACCCATAATTTATACACAATACAATTTCCCTACACTGCTGCACAACAAGCTGTAGTGAGTGTAGTGAGGCCCGAGGGTACGAAGGTTTTTTTTTCGCCAACCCAAGACTACATCCGGTGATTTTACTGATTAGCACACCTTCAACCAAAGAGGAAATAATCAGTGAAATCACCTGCTAGTGTTGAACAAAAACCTACATACTATCTGCCCTCCATGACACATGGTTTGAAACCCATGATTTAGATGAAAAAGAGATTACTGCAGTGCTCACCTACTTACAGGCTATATACTGTATATACTGTATATATTTTTCTGTTTTTTGGTTCAATTGTTCACTGAGCGTTCCAGAAAGTACTTGGTGTGGCTTAACATCAGTTACCAAAACGTCAATATCTGCATCAGTACTGCATCAAACTATATGACTATCCATTTATATCAGTAACAGAGCATTGTCTAATTTAATATAACTATTCTACATAGTTTACATAATTGCATATCTTATAATGCATTGTCTATATATGGGGGGGGGGGGGGTCTATGCCAATATATTGTATATTGCAGAGTTACATGTACAGATTTATAATACGTCTCGACTTATTTTCAATACATCACGGAACAGGGGCAATATTCCAGTGTTTGCACTGCACTCATGAAAATGTTCTATCTGATTAAAAACTGTCAAGTTACTTTTTACAAATCCCATTAAGTTTCACTTTCATTAGATAACCTCATCTCCAACATGTATTTAAGTGACTGGTTCATTTTGTTTACTGACATGGTAATAAATGACTGTAGTAGGCAAAATCTTGGCATTTATATACATTTATATGGCTCAAATATGGATGCGTAGTCCTTCAAAAATAGAAGCCATGCATATCTCCAAAGTTGCGGCTCCATCGAGGACCTAACTGCGGGCTTGTGGGACGGTGACATATTAAATGTTGGCGGGCCAAACGTTTGTTTGACACATTTGACCCCGGCCCACTCATCGAATGATTTATGGGAGCCAAAGCGGAAGTGTAGGCTGAAGTCGGTTGGCTAGCGGCTAAGTGGCTAACACAGTTTTCCATTGACCACAAAGCAGTCTGTCTTCTGCAACTAAACAAAGCAACGAATGGTGTTGAGATTCACCTCTTGACTCACTACACAGCATAAGCTTTTAAATTATTTACACGTTTCTGTTAGTTTACAGAAAAGACTTTGTGACGATGGAGAACTACAACATAGAATGTACGAACTGCTGACAATGGGGCTAATTGTGGGCTAAAATCCAGGCCTTTCCTAAGTGTAAACAGATGGAATAAAGTTTCATTTATTTTTTATATTAAAATAAATGTAAGCAGATAGGGGTGTGATAGAAGTGTGTACTAGAGGTCTTCATGGGTCCAAAATGACGGACCCGAACCCTAATGGACCCGGGAAATTCGTTCCCGAGATCCGATTGGACCCGATAATTTTTTAAAATATATATATACCGACCCGTTTTTGCCCGAGATATTACAGACCCGACCCGGTGCATGTCCGAGAGGATAGAGACTCGGGTCTCGGGACAAACCCGGTAATTAAAATTGCTACTAAAAATGCCGTTCTACTGCTAAAAACGTTTATCATGTCAGATAAAACATATGGTAGCCTAATAAAAGGAGATCAAAATAACAGAAAGACTTGCCAAGTTGTGCCGTTCTACAGTTTGTCCAGTAGATGACAGTGAGACTCCATAATGGAATCTAGCAGCTACGTAGCCTACAATAAGTGACAAGGAAATTAAATTGCATGTTAAATGGATGATTAAAACAATAGTTGCAGTACATTGTTTCTATTGGTCAGTTTTGCGTTCCTGTGGTGATAAATTGGTCGTAATATCATGTATGGCTCTTCAAATGATGATTGATGAAATGATTTCACCTTATTTTCGCTCTTGTAATCTGATCCTAATGGTCAGCCTAATCATAACGCAAGTTACACAGCGCTTCCATGCGTTTCTCTCGTGATCAGCGCTGATGACGGGTCTTCTCAGATCCACTCGGGTATTACACATAATGATAAACAGACCCGGGACCCACGGTAATAGAATGGGACCCGACCCGGACCCGATTGACCATAATAAAACGTGGACCCGAACCCGTACGGGTCCCAGGTCGGGTCTCGGATCCTAGGGTCCGGGTAGACCCGTGAAGACCTCTAGTGTGTATTCATTGACTTCCATACTGAGACAAGTGTGTAAAATAGTGGATATTTCACAAAAGCTACTCAATGCAATTCAAAGTTTTTAGTTTATATATAGTGAAAACATTTTCATATTTTAACCTAGTATCTGATCTGACCCTTCCAACACAAAAGGACGGAACAGAAAACGCAACCGGTGAAGCCGTATCATGTTAGATCAATTTCTATATACTGACCAACTTTTGATTTTGTGGCAGCACGTGCCGATATTGTGGCGGTGCGCCACAAATAAACCTATGACCAATTTCCTTGCATGTACAAACATTTTAAATTTTATTTGTAAGAGAGAATTTTGAACCTTTTCTACGCAATGTTGATAAATGAGGGCCCTGGATTCCTGTGGAGCTTCTATCCATTTATTCATTTGGTTCCTCACTGGGTCGGGCTGCTA